>NC_057794.1:175901581-175908677 GCF_018294505.1 Triticum aestivum | reverse complement strand
AGAAGGGAGAGGGGGCCGGGGTGGCCCGGTATTTAAGGAGGAGGGGTGGCCTCGGGAGGCGTGGGGAAGGGGCAAGGGAGGTTGGGCGGCGCCGGACTCCGGGGAGAGTCCCGGTCGGGGACGACGGGGAAGGCGACGCAGAGCTGGGCCTTGGCCTGGCTTCGGCTGGGCCGACCCAGTCGGGATTGAAAAAAAAACATTTTGAGACAAATAAAATAATAAAACAAATTAAAAGAAAATATTATATAGGCATATAATATACCAAAATTTTCAGAAAAAGATTTTTTACACGGTCAACATTTTTCTTGCATTAAATAAAATACACACAAATTCAGATAATTCAAAGAGTGCTACTGGTCTATTAAAATCCAACAAAATCTTTTTAAAAAAACCAAAATGATTTCAGATTTATTTCTCTCCAATTTTCTAATGTAGGGAATCATGTTACCCTATTTTCCATATATTTTATTTTTGGAGAAAAATAATTTGAATAAAACTCAAATAAATCCAAATTGAAAATTAATTCCAAAAGGACATGAAATTGATCCTTTGAAACTCCCAACTCATATTTCATAATTTGAAGAAGTCATTTTATCTTCTCTCGTGAAAATCATTGAGTTGCATAAAGTTTCTGAATTGGAAATATTTTCCAAATGAAATTCAAATATTTTCAACACCCCATGTCATTTAAATAAATGGAAGAAGTCATGTCATCTTCTCTCCAGGGTTTTGTGATGAAAAGAATTTGAATTCTCGGGGATCAAAAGAAAAAGGTGAAAGTTTGGGAAAATCCTTTTATTCCCTCTCATTTAACTTTCAAAAAGTTTCGAATTTCACTCACTTTCAGACAATCACTCAAACAATCAATCAAATCTATCTATTTGTTTATAACATTCCAAAATTTAGAATTTTGGGATGTTACAAACCTACCACCCTTAAAATGAATCTCGTCCTCGAGATTCGGAGAGGCTAGCAAGAAAAGGTTAGGGTTTGGGGGTCTCCTCAAAATCCATCGATCATCACCGGGGTCTGGGGTGCTACCACCCTTAGAAGCATGGTTACTGTTCCATCAAAACTCATATACTCCATCCTTATTCTTGACAGTGTCGGTCTTCTCAGATCCTCGAGAAAATTCCTCCTCTGAGCTCTTCCGGTAACGGCATAACCTTTTTCCTCAATTCTTTTGTCCTTTCCTCTTGGTAAGGTTATTCCGAGATTTGGTCTCCTTAGCTGACGGGTCTGGCGCCAATTCTAAATAACTATCGATATCTCATGGTGCTTAACAATTTATGGTTTCTCTTGCAGGAAATGGGTCTGGGTTGATCCTCACCGTATAACCTACGGTTGACAAAGCTGCCTTGTACAAAGGAAAAATACCTATACCATTCTAAGGCTTAAACAAGGTTTTGATCGTCGGCGCTCTACTATAGGTAAGTCACTCAGATTTACCATCCCATATAGCAAGGCGAATAATGAGAGTAAGTCGGTATGGTGATCAATCCATCCCGCACCCAAATCATTACCATGTATACAGTTTAGCGAATCTCACATACTAACGCTGAGTCATCCTCACAAGCATTGCAGAATTTCTCTCGTCGACGAACCAAGTTCGAAATAATCCATTGATTCTGCAAGCCAAACAAACATCTATCGTTCCTTCACAACTCTCAGGTTTTGCGTCGCTCCTATAAAATCTTCCATCGATAAAATCGTAACTTCTTCCGGGGTTTTTCCTTCAGCAAGAGTGTGCTTACTTCTTGGCAGGTCCTGGGGCCTGTGGGTTATGGCCCATCTCATCACTTGTAGCCCTTGAACTTTATCATCGGGCAACTTATCATTATTCCAACTTCCAACTTCCTAGTGTTCTTAAATCCATACAATTGTATTGTCTTCCTTCCTTCTATTGGCACCAAACTAGGACATGATTACTCAGACTCATCATGGAGTTTCCCTTGATCCATATTTCCAACATCATACCTCCTTTATATCCAATAGTAATTTATCTCTTCATCCTCGTGGGATATCCCACATACCGAGATAAAAATAACTTATACTTATGAAGTCCATATTCCACTTCGTGGAACATCATTATCCTGTCCAGGGTCAAGCGTTCTTACAAGGGAATATTGGCCATCTCTGCATGGCACTTCTTCGACTGGGAAACGTGAAACACATCATGAACTCCTGACAGTCCTTCGGGTGACTCCAACTTGTAGGCCACTTCTCTCATACGCTCCAAAACTCGGTATGTCCTACAAATATCGGGGCTAATTTTCCCTTAACTCCAAATCATTTAATTCCTCGCAGAGGGAACACGCAAAGACATGCTCTGTCTCCAATGTCATAGACTACCTCCTTGCGTTTTTAAGTCTGCATAACTCTTCTACCTGGACTAAGCTACCTTTAGTCTATCTCGAATCAACTTAACATTCTCTTCTGACTCCTTGACCACAGTTGGTCCAAACAACTGACGGTCTCCACTTCATCCCACATACTCTTGGGGCATCACACATATCGAGACAAAACTCGTATTTATTTTGTCCAAAATCCACTCAGTGGAGTATCCTTATCTTTTCCATGGGTGAAGGGTTCTTATAGGGTACTACCACCCTTAAAATGCACAAATCTTCCATAGACCATATTTCTCATATCCTCAAAAATGGTCAAAATTCTTCTTCATAGAGTAACAACTCATAAAATCCATATCAGTACCAACGATGCTAACTTTATTCACTCTCAATTGATTACAATCTCTCGCTTTTCCATTACATGTCTCAACTCAACACCTCAATATAAAAGAAAATGTTCTCACTTCTACAACTCCATTTCTTTTGTTGCAAACTCAACTATCTAGCACAAGTTTCCTTCTCCTTGGGGCATTCTCTGGCAAAGTGCCCTGCTCCATTACAACTAAAACATATTACTTCTGATAAGTATCGAGGTTTCCTTTTTGGGCAATTGTTGAGGTAGTGCCCTGACTCCTTGCACCTGTAACAGGTGATACGACTCAGGTCCTTCCTGGAATCAAAATTGCTTCTCTTCCTAGACCTTTCCATGCCAATCATGGCTTCTATTTCTTGTGGGTCATATTCTACTTCCTCTGTCGGGAATTCTACTAGATCCCTATTCAAACAATTTTGGGAGATGTGTCCTTCTTCTCCACATGAATAGCAAGACTTAGTGCAGGGTTTACTCGAGTCCTCTTTAGGTGTGTCCTCCACATCTTCCTTCATCATGGGTTCTTCCAAAATTTGCATAAGGGCTCCTTTCATTTCTTCTTTATTCTGCTGGATGGTTCGTTGTACCATGGGTTAAATGTGACACTAAGCAGGATAGTGGGTAGTCCCTTCACATAAGAAACAAGTAATCTGCCTAGTTGGGCATTCTTCAACTGGGTGACTTCCTTCACAATTTGGGCATTCATCCTTGTGTTCTCTATGGGTGTGTCCTATTTCTCCACAAATCTTGCACACGCAAGGTTTCTTCATATCCTTTCCATAAGGCTTCAACTTCTGGGACACAAGGTGAGATCTTTGTAGAGTCACCTTAAATTCTTTCCAAGTGGTTACTCCTTGCCATCCATTGATGGTTTGGTACATCCTCCACCAAGTAGCAGCACCTCTTTCAAAGCACTGAAGAGCATGCTGGGTCATATCCTTTCCGACTATAGGGTTATCCTTCATGTGATCCTCCATGTGATCCTCCATGTTCTGAATCCATCGGTCCGTCCCCAACTGACTCATTGGTCCAGAAAATACAAGCTCATCTTCATTCATCCTCTATTGGGTCCATGGGTTTGGGGTGAGATAAGAGAGATAGAGAGGGATGCACACAATACAAACAAAAGTTTTGAAAAGACAGATTTTATTTGTGGCCGTCGGGAAAAACATCAAACAAATGACAACTCACAAACGTCGCATCTAACGTAGGTATATAACAAGGGTTTGGTCTTCTAAAGGTCAATAAATCTTCAACGTCTCCAAACTCTTCAAGTCTTGTTCATGCCTCTAATGGCTTCTTCCGATCATGCTTGTCTTTCTCAAGTTCTTTTGCCAGATCAACTCTGTTGATGCGAAGTCTCTCGTGACGTCCTTTAATATTCTGGAGTTGCATTCCAAACTTCTGGTTCCAACATCCTTCACATGAACCATGGTCATACTGTCCTTCAGTTCCTGACAAATCTCCGGTATTTCAAGGTTGTAACTCCTCCAGCTTGGCTACTTTCAGCTTTTGGTTCCTGAGTTCTCCACGAAATGCTTCCTTGTCTAATACGGCTTCATGGAGCTCCACCTTAAACTTCTTGATGTACTACTCCAGATCCTGGTGATACACCGGCTAAGGTTAAAACTTCATCTTACTAATAGGTGCTCCATCAACCTTCTTCCATCAAATCCATTCTGAAGAAATGCATCCTTAACTCAGCACAGTGACAATAGCATCAGCGGGCGATGACATCACAGATAACCGTGTTTCTGCTCTTGTCATTCCCATGAGCTATCATTTCATAGTTGATATCTCCTGCCTTAGGGTTTTCTTTGACAAAATTTCTAGTTCTCATGCTCCTTGTTTCAGTCTTTCTCCGATACACCTTGATCTCGGGTATTGACAACTTCCATAGTCTGCCAAGTTCCATAAGGGTAGCCTTCCTAGGTCATACAATTCTGGGAATTCGTCAGAGCCTTCAAATTCTCCTAGTCTTCGGAGTCTTCAACCGTTGTAGTTTCCATTATTCAGATGCACAGTAAAATCCTCTTCATTCCGAAACGGTCTTATTTGTCCAATATCTTATACTTCTTGGAGTGGTCTCATCAGTCAAATCTTCGTGTGGTCAAAAGGGGAAAAGGGGTATAGTCTCACTAAAGGGAATTTTTGAATAAGCTCAGAAGAGAAGAGAGGTAAACGATCTTTTTGAAAGGGAAAGTTGTAGAGAAAAATCTTTGCTATGGGCTTGCCAGTTTCTAGGGTCACGTCCTACAGTCAACATGTGCTCTGATACCATCTTGTAGCGACCCGACCCAAATGGATCAAGTCTCTGTGCTTAAGTGTCATCCCTGGATCGGTATGCTGACACACACAGTACTCGAGGATTTATAACAGAGGTAAATCACATGTATAAAGTAATGTAAATACTATTACCTCAATCCAAAATAGCGGAAGTAACAAAGTTGTGGATTCCCATCAACACCAAAGACAAAGTTGAGTGTAGAAATCGTAACCCTAACGTATCACTTACTCGTCGTAAGATATCCTGCAACATGAGATGTTGTAGCCACAAAGGGTCAGTACATTGAAGATACTGGCAAATTCACACCATAGAGAATGATGAACAATGGCTATCACTACATGCATATATGGCTGGTGGAAAAGCTCTATGGTTATATATTTTTGCGAAAAGCCAATTTTCCCTACTGCAAAGGAATAAATTTTATTTAACTATCATGGCGGTTGTTGAACATTGAGAATGGTTGACAGCATTCTCAATCCCAATTAAGTAACATCATGAAACCCAACAAACTTAATTTAAAGTAACATGATGAGATTCACATGATAATCCAAGAACTAGATACTCAAATTATCCATAACCGGGGACATGGCTAACCATGATTAGTTTATTACACTCTGCAGAGGTTTGTGCACTTTCCCCCACAAGACTCGATTGCCTCCGTTTGGTTTCTCGCACTACATGGTGTTTGAGAAGACAGATGATCGAGACATAGTCTTTCAGAAGCGCTAGCACCTTACGATCGGGTAGACCGTACCACCTACATCCCCTACATCTGCTAGTCTACCACTGTAAGAGTTTGCACGACTTAGTCAACTATGCTAGAGCCCATAATAGCTTGTGGCTGCACACAGAAGTTTCTAGTATGAATAGTCTCATGATCCCTTTGAGCCTGGGTGGCGAACCATAGGATGATCACACGGTAACCCCGGGATCTCCTAGGACAACAGTGGTATATCCCCAGGTGTCCAGGCAAGTCCACTGGTATATCCCCAGGGTGCCCCAACCAATCCACCTAGATGTGTATTATAGTAGCCACCTTAAGTTAAACCTTAGTTAACAATAATCTCTCACATCTTTCATGAATACTCTCAAAACCCAATCCACGTCTACGAGCATAGCATGGCAATGTAAGCATAACGTAAAAGTAACTCCCAAGGTTCGAATGCAGGGCAATAGGTTCCTACCTCATCAACTACTTCCCAATACCCACATGTTATCAATTCCTAACCATGCAATGTTTGAGGGTTGAAACTAATGCATAAAACTGGGTGTTAAAGGGATATGATCAAAGTGTGAACTTGCCTGCAATGTTGATGAAGATGATTCGCACTCAAAAATCTTGATAGCTCTACTCGTCACACTCCGGTCAATCTATCGTAATCAAGCAATAGTAACCACACATAAGCAATCACTCAAAGATCGGAGAGAACAATGAAAACAGTTCGGAAAACGCTAAAACCAAGCAAATAACTCTTGCAACATAAAACATTTTCTAACAGTACCAAAATTATGTGAATTTGGCCTTATCAGAAAGTTTAGGTCAAGAGCTTTGATTTGCAAATAGAATCAACTCAAACGGAGCTACGAAACTCAAGTTATGATCAAACGAAGTTTGAATTCAAATCTGATCTAATTCAAATTTTAAACTTTTCAAAAACATGTTTGAGTTGGATTACTGGATAGAGGAGATCATAACGAAGACGTGGGCGTTGGTTTCGTTGGATTTGGACTAACGAGTAAAAAGTTATAGTCATTTGAAAATCAGGGACTAATCTATAAATAAAATCTTCACGGATGGGTCCCTGGCCGAGATTAACAGAAAAAAGAAAACACTAAATAACGAACGTTCACTAACTAGTTCGAAACAAAGAACGTTCTCTAAATAGATCTAACTAAAAAAACTAAACCGTTTTTTTAACGAAAACTGAAATCGCCTAAAGGAAAATAAACCGAACCGGGGCGGTTTTATACCGGTTCGGGGCGGTTCAAAGAGAACCGGCGTTTCACGGAGCGGATCGGACAGGCGAGCTCCGGCGAACGGCAGTGGACGGCTCCAGCGAGCGGGGCTACGCGGCGCGGGCGGCGTTGCAG
>NC_057794.1:175850322-175901155 GCF_018294505.1 Triticum aestivum | reverse complement strand
GGCGGGGCAAGGCGGCAACAGCAGGAGGCATCGCGGGCAGCGCAGGGCAGCGGTGCGGGCGGAGAAGGGGCGGCGGCGGGAGCTGTGGCGGCGGCGCGGCAGTTGCAGCGAGATGTGGCAGTGGCAAGGAGAGAGAAGGGAGAGGGGGCCGGGGTGGCCCGGTATTTAAGGAGGAGGGTGGCCTCGGGAGGCGTGGGGAAGGGGCAAGGAAGGGGGGGCACGCCGGACTCCGGGGAGGGTCCCGGTCGGGGACGACGGGGAAGGCGGCGCGGAGCTGGGCCTTGGCCTGGCTTCGGCTGGGCCGGCCCAGTCGGGATTTAAAAAAAACATTTCGAGACAAATAAAATAATAAAACAAATTAAAAGAAAATATTATATAGGCATATAATATACCAAAATTTTCAGTAAAAGATTTTCTACACGGTGAACATTTTTCTTGCATTAAATAAAATACACACAAATTCAGATAATTCAAAGAGTGCTACTGGTCTATTAAAATCCAACAAAATCTTTTAAAAAAAACCAAAATGATTTCAGATTTATTTCTCTCCAATTTTCTAATGTAGGGAATCATGTTACCCTATTTTCCATATATTTTATTTTTGGAGAAAGATAATTTGAATAAAACTCAAATAAATCCAAATTGAAAATTAATTCCAAAAGGACTTGAAATTGATCCTTTGAAACTCCCAACTCATATTTCATAATTTGAAGAAGTCATTTTATCTTCTCTCGTGAAAATCATTGAGTTGCATAAAGTTTCTGAATTGGAAATATTTTCCAAATGAAATTCAAATATTTTCAACACCCCATGTCATTTAAATAAATGGAAGAAGTCATGTCATCTTCTCTCCAGGGTTTTGTGATGAAAAGAATTCGAATTCTCGGGGATCTAAAGAAGAAGGTGAAAGTTTGGGAAAGTCCTTTTATTCCCTCTCATTTAACTTTCAAAAAGTTTCGAATTTCACTCACTTTCAGACAATCACTCAAACAATTAATCAAATCTATCTATTTGTTTATAACATTCCAAAATTTAGATATTTGGGATGTTACATTTACCATTGTCGAAATGTCTTGTAACCGGGATTCCGAGACTGATCGGGTCTTCCTGGGAGAAGGAATATCCTTCGTTGACCATGAGAGCTTGTGATGGGCTAAGTTGGGACACCCCTACAGGGTATAAACTTTCGAGAGCCGTGCCTGCGGTTATTTGGCAGATGGGAATTTGTTAATGTCCGGTTGTAGAGAGCTTGACACTTAACTTGATTAAATGAATCAACCGCGTGTGTAGCCGTGATGGTCTCTTTTCGGCAGAGTCCAGGAAGTGAACACAGTCTTGTGTTATGCTTGAACATAAGTAGTTTCAGGATCACTTCTAGCTTCCCGGCCATTGTTTTGCTTCTCTTCTCGCTCTTATTTGCGTATGTTAGCCACCATATATGCTTAGTGCTTGCTGCAGCTCCACCTCATTACCTTACCCTACCCATAAGCTTAAATAGTCATGATCTCACGGGTGTGAGATTGCTGAGTCCTCGTGACTCACAGATACTTCCAAACAGTTGTAGGTGCCGTTGATACCAGTGCAGGTGATGCAACCGCGATCAAGTGGGAGCTTGATGAAGATCTTAGTCGTTGTCTTGTGTCTTTTCCGGATGATCAGTAGTGGTGCCAAGTTGGGACGATCGGGGATCTAGCATTTGGGGTTGTCTTATTTTATTTTGGTTCCATAGTCGGACCTTGATTGTATTCTTGATGATGTATGTTTAACTTGTTATTTTTGTGAAGTGGCGATTGTAAGCGAACTCTTTATCCCATTCTTATTCAGTACATGGGACTGTGTGAAGATTACCCCTCTTGTGACAAAACTACCATGTGGCTATGCCTCTAAGTCGTGCCCCGACACGTGGGAGATATAGCCACATTGTGGGTGTTACAAGTTGGTAATCAGAGCCATCCCCGACTTAGGAGCCCCCTGCTTGATCGAACCGCTGACGTTGTTGAGTCTAGAACAAAATGTTTTGAGTCTTAGTATTATATATATCAGAGAGTAGGATTCTTTTTACTCCTTAGTCCCTTCATCGCTCTGGTGAGGACTCCTGACGTAGAAGTTTTGACTCTCCTCTCCTCAAATTTGACGATTTTTTAGGACCACGCGGGTATCTTGGAATCATTTCGATAGTCTTGTGACAAGAACATTGTTCTTGGTGCGTCCTGACATTTAGGGGTTGTGGCAGTGTCCCAGGGAGTTGAGCTCCGAGATGTTGTCGTCACAATTTTATTGTTGCAGTTCTGGAATACCTGAGTTCACCGACATCGAAAATCTCTTTTATGTAGTTGTCGGTGAGATAACCTCGACGCCACCCAGTACTGGGGCAGGAGTTTGGGAGTATTGCCATAACTTGTATAACGGATGCTTTTTGAAGGTTAAGGTAAACGATTTCCAAAGGTTTCTTGGTTATGTGTTGAAGGATGGATACAACTGGATGTAGGGATTGTTAGAATTGGGTGAGATATATTGCTTCCTCTGTATCCCCAACACCTGATTGCATAACCAGAAAGTTTCGGAAGTTTATAAGTGGGAATTCAAGTATCTCGTAGGATATCTTTCCAACAGACACATGATATGATATGGGATCTATCATATGTTTGTTTCGGCTTATTTTGCAAGCCAATCCTTTGTTTTGTTTTCGTTTTGAGTTGTGGTATTCGAGTTGCTTCAATGTCAAGTGTTGATTCCATACCTTCCCTAAGCATATTTCTATGTGAATACTAATCCTTCATGATAATCAAGATTGTCGTGTCAATCCTTTTCAACCGGCGTGATTCTCTTCAAGATGATCCTATTTTTTTCCATCCGCAAGATCAACTCATAGTCTTCTCAACGTTATTTGTTTCATCCATCCCAAGTTGCCTTTGTTTTCCCGCCCTCCCACCCTTTTCCTTCAAGGAATCAGATGTCTTAATCAAGTATCCTTTTATTAATGGGAAGTCTCTCCATTCTTTTCCGTCAATGTTTTTACCCGGTGGTTCTCATGAAGATGCTCTACAAGTTCATCATTCATCATTTTTTTTCTCTGGTGGATTCAATTCAAGCTTTGTTGATCATATCCTTTCCTCATTTCAAATGTTTTCTCATATCGGTGCACCTCTTAATTATACACTTCTCGCTATTCAATTGTTCCGGGGTGATGAAGATATCTCAGGAGATTCGTGTTTTCCGCTCTGCATTCATTCAAGCTCTTTCGAGGATGTTATCTCATTCAAGCCATTTAATTCAACTGGTGCAATCTCGCTTTAAAAGTTGTTCAACGGTGTATCTTTTGAGTGGGCCCTAACCCACAGGTCTTTTCCCAGGATCTTACCTGAATCTTCTAATTTTCTCGAAATTACTCTCAAATTCTTTTCAAAGTGTGACGTAAGAATGAATTGTCATCAGTTGTATGTCTTTCTCCAAGATCCTTCAATTTCTTTCATCGTTGGTTCAACCTTTCTAATTTTCATTCCGGAGTGCCTCAATAATTCATGGTGGTGTTTCCCATCGTCATTCTCTGCATTAGAAGACTGAAGAAGAGTTCCTCTTAAATCCTTACCCGTTCTTTCAAAGATTCACGATTCTAGCTTGATGCTTTCCTCTCATAATTGTTTTTGATTATGAGCATTCTTTTTACCATTCTGGAGCAATTCAGGAGTCTTTTCAGTTTGATTCTCCGGAGCCCATAATCTCAGAATTATTCATTCTCAGCTTTCAGCTATTGTTCTCCAAATCTTACCGGTGCATCATTCGAGTATTCTCTAATCAGTTCATGATCTCTATGTTCTCTCGTATCTGAATTCCCTAAAGTATCTTCATTTGTTTTCTAATTCTTCCTGGTGATTCGTGCTTTTTCTTGCGACCTTCTTTTATCTATCCGAAGTTCTTTGAGAGTTTCTTCATGGTGGTTCGTCAAGGATTCCTTTCATTCTTTAATTGTCCTCAAGATTTCTCTCGAAGTTATGATCTGCCAAGCTATACTCTAAAATAAACATGGTGTTCAACACATGTCTTGTTTTGAGGAGTTCAAGCATTCATCATCTTGCATTCCTAAGTGCAATTCTTTCATATCTCATCTTTTGAGGTGGTGTTATGTCACTGTTGATAATTTTTCCTTCGTGTTTCATGATTCACAAGTTGTCTGGAGGACATATTCTAAATCCATCATTTTCTCTTTGTTCAAAAGACCTTTTCAACCAATCAATCTTTTTGTTGGAGTTATATTGGGTTATATTTCACCTAAAGCTTTTCCCTAAGGATTGTTGCTATTTATGGTGCTTATAAATGACCCAGGTTCTTCATTTATCCTCTCGGTGGAATAAGTTTCTCGTCTCCTTGTTGATATCAATCCAATCTATTGTTTCCGTTAGTGGCAGAATTTCACCTCATAGTTTTGAGAAGTTTTCTATAAGCCCACTACAAGCTTATTCATTTCGTTTTTGGTTCCCCGACAACTCCATTATAACCTGGAAGGGTGCTCTCCAAACTCATTTGTGGCAGAAGCTGGTATTTTCTTCTCTGTTGTTTTCATTCCACTCTTTTGTTCCAGAGGTAGTGTGTTGTTGATTTCGTCAAGTATCCTCTCATCTTGTCAAGTTCATGTTCAATTCCTTCCATTTACAGTCGGAGTGCTGTGCAAATTATATCATCCTTATTCCTTCTATATCCTGTTTTAACTAGAGTGTTGTGTCTATCATTCCTCTTCTAGCCGGAGTCTCGTCCAAGTGCTTTCATTTTGCCAAGTTCATATTTTTGCCTTCCATTTCCAACTGGAGAGTTGTCGTAATTGATCCTTATCGTTCCTTGTACATCTCGTTTCTACCGGAGTGCTTGCATGTACTTCTTGTCCATTGCAACCCTTTTTCTTATGTCTTTCAACCTACAAGGTTTTCGCAATGTTCCTTGTTCCTTTTTTCTAACGGAGTGTTTTTAACTTTGTTCATCTTCGTTGTATTCTTTCTTTCAATTTGTTCAACCTCACAAGGTTCTTTGGTTTCACTCATTTGTCAAAGAAGCAACTTAGTTTTACCTCTTCTCTTCCTCTTCCATTTCCCTCCGGTGCCATCCTAGATCTCGGGACGAGATCCTCTTGTAGTGGTGGAGAGTTGTGATGCCCCAAGACCGTTGCGCCAGGTGTCTTCTAGTTTTTCGTTGTTGTTGCCTTGTCACTCGTTTGTTTGTTGCATCTTTCCATGTCATCATGTGCATTGCATCATCATGTTTTCAAAACTTGCATCCGTCCCGGCCTCCCCATTCCTTCCATTGTCTGTTCTGAGCCCAGACACACTTGCACGCGCCTGCGGCATGTCCGAAATATTATTTTATAAGTGGCCAAAAAATGTTCTCATAATGGGTTGAAAGTTGGCATGCGGTGTTGTTATGTTGTCAGTAGTCCGCCTGCCAAGTTTCATCGCATTCGGAGTCTGTTTGATGCCCCAACGGATAACTATAGAGACAATATAGTCGGTCAAACGTCGGACGTTTTCGGTCTCCGGAAGCAGTTGCCGGGCTGCTTTACTTCCCTCTCATCTCAGCCCAACCTCTCTAGCACAGCCCACTAGCCCAGCTATCAAACCCCCTCCGCTCCGGACCCTCCGATCACGATCGAATGGCTCTGAAACGGCCTCAAACCCCTCCTAACCCTAATTCTAACCCCCTTTCCTATTTAAACCTCCCCCTTGCCATTTTGGGCAGCAGCTAATCCCCCCTCCTTGAATTCAGCGCCCCCAAATCATTAGCCGCCGCCACCTCCAGCCTTTTGCTTCGATTCCGGCGCTACCCACCTCCTCGCGGCCACTTGGCGCGATGCCATTGGCCCGCCGCCACCTGAGCCGCCGCCCACAGCCTACCAGATCTCGCCATGTGCCCCCGGCGCCCCCACTTCACTGCGGCCCGCTCAGGCCCGCGCAGGGCCCACCCCGGGCCAGATCTAGGCTTGAGCCGTCCCGCCGCAAGCCCGAGCGCCCGCACCTCCAGCCTCCCGCGTGTACAACCCCGAGCTTCGTCGCCCGCGACCCGCGGCCTCCACCCCGTCGCTCGCCGAAGACCAGGGTCGTCGAAGGCCGCGACCACCTCTCCGGGCCTCTCCTCGTCCTCACCCTGTTTTCCCTGGTCCTCTCTAATCCCCGTGCCGCATCAGCTGCAGGACGCCGCCGCCATGGTCAACCGTCAACGGAGGTCCACATCGCCGCCGCCGTTGGCCGGATCCAGTCCCAGCGCATGGATCCATCCTTCCCCATCGTGGATCCGGCCTCCTTCGCACATCCCCAACCTTCCAGCGTCACGCCCGTTACCGCCGGGAGCGACGTCGCGCCATGTCTCTATTCGGAAAGCAGGAACCCTCGATCCATCGCACGCACACTCGTGGGCCAGCGCCGCCCTGTGGCCCCAAATCCCGTCGGCCCACTTTCCCTAGGCCCAGTAGCTCCTTCCCTTTGCTAGATCCAGTCCGGCTTCCTCCAGCCTCTGCATCGAACTGGGCCTGGCCATGGTGAGCAGCGCCCAGCCCCACTCCTGTGCTTGCTGAGCTAGGCAGTTTCAGCCAGCGGACGTGTTTTTCCTTGGACGAATTTGTTAATTTTCCTTCACATGCATAATTACAGAATTTCCCATCATTTTAAAATGCTCACACCTAAATAACCATGCATCGGCATTAATTAAACTTTATATGAAAAATGCTTAGAATTTTGTCTAGTTTCATAATATGCTACTTTCATAATATGCTACTTTCATCCTTGTTAAAAAAATTAACTTGCTATTTGCATTAATTTGTTTAAATGCCATGTTAAAATGATTTATTTCATAACTAATTAACCGTAGCTCCGAATTTAATAAACTTTATATGTAATGGGGTAGAAAAATGCCTAGTTTAACATGATGCACTTTGTTTTACTGTTTAACAACAATAAAATATGCTTTAGGACATAGCAGTACCAACCTTAAAATATGCACATGGGGATTTTCCGGAATTCTTGTTTGTTGTTCCGGCCTCATTTAAACTAGCCTAGATAGGTAGTTTTCTTATGCTTCACCTCTTGCCATATTTAACAACAATTAATATTGTTGGGTACATAACGGGAGAGAAATAAATAAATGTATGTGGTGTTTCATCAATACGCAACTCGTTGCATATTGAGCTCCACTTAATTTGTAGTATTTTTTGTGCACTTTGCCATGCCATGCCTCATTAAACCGGACATGTATCATACTTGGTTGTGCATCATGCCATGTTTATGTGATGGTTGTTTACAATCTTGCTTGCTTCTTTCTGGGTTGCTTCTCTCGTTAGCTTCAGTTTTGTTCTGGAGTTGTGAGGATTCGTTCGAGTACGTTAGTTTGTCTTCTTCATGGACTCGTTCTTCTTCCTTGCGGGATTTCAGGCAAGATGAACATACCCTCGAAATCACTTCTATCTTTGCTTGCTAGTTGTCCATTCTATCGCTATGTCGCGCTACCTACCACTTGTTATATCATGCCTCCCATGTTGCCATGTCAAGCCTCTAACCCACCTCCCTAGCAAACTGTTGTTTGGCTATGTTACCGCTTTTGCTCAGCCCCTCTTATAGCGTTGCTAGTTGCAGGTGAAGTTGAAGTTTGTTCCATGTTGGAACATGGATATGTTGGGATATCACAATATCTCTTATTTAATTAATGCATCTTGATACGTCTCCATCCTATCTACTTTTCCAAACACTTTTGCCCTTGTTTTGGACTCTAACTTGCATGATTTGAATGGAACTAACCCGGACTGACGCTGTTTTCAGCAGAATTACCATGGTGTTATTTATGTGCAGAACCAAAAGTTCTCGGAATGACCTGAAACTTCACGGAACATCTTCTCAGAAATAATAAAAAAATCCTTGCAAAATATGAAGACCAGGGGGCCCACACCCTAGCCACGAGGGAGGGGGCGCGCCTGCCCCCCTAGGGTGCGCCACCTACCTCGTGGGCCCCCTGGAGCTCCTCCAACCTCGACTCCAACTCTATATATTTGCTTTTGGAGAGAAAAAAAATCAAGGAGAAGGATTCATTGCATTTTACGATATGGAGCCGCCGCCAAGCCCTAAAACCTCTCGGGAGGGCTGATCTGGAGTCCGTTCGGGGCTCCGGAGAGGGGAATCCGTCGCCATCATCATCATCAACCTTCCTCCATCACCAATTTCATGATGCTCACCGTCGTGCGTGAGTAATTCCATCATAGGCTTGCTGGACGGTGATGGGTTAGATGAGATTTATCAAGTAATGGAGTTAGTTTTGTTAGGGTTTGATCCCTATTATCCACTATGTTCTGAGATTGATGTTGCTATGACTTTGCTATGCTTAATGCTTGTCACTAGGGCCCGAGTGCCATGATTTCAGATCTGAAACTATTATGTTTTCATCAATATATGAGAGTTCTTGATCCTATCTTGCAAGTCTATAGACACCTATTATGAGTTATGATCCGTTAACCCCGAAGTGACAATAATCGGGATACTTACCGGTGATGACCGTAGTTTGAGGAGTTCATGTATTCACTATGCGTTCATGCTTTGTTCCGGTACTCTACTAAAAGGAGGCCTTAATATCCCTTAGTTTCCGCAAGGAACCCGCTGCCACGGGAGGGTAGGACAAAAGATGTCATGCAAGTTCTTTTCCATAAGCACGTATGACTATATTCGGAATACATGCCTACATTACATTGATGAATTGGAGCTAGTTCTGAGTCACCTTAGGTTATGACTGTTACATGATGAACCACATCCGGCATAATTCTCTATCACCAATCCATTGCCTACGAGCTTTCCATATATTGTTCTTCGCTTATTTACTTTTCCGTTGCTATTGCTATCATCACTACAAAATACCAAAAACACTACTTTTGCTACCATTACCTTTTGCTACCGTTACCACTACTATCATATTACTTTGCTACTAAATACTTTGCTGCAGATACTAAGTTATCCAGGTGTGGTTGAATTGACAACTCAACTGCTAATACTTGAGAATATTCTTTGGGTCCCCTTGTGTCGAATCAATAAATTTGGGTTGAATACTTTACCCTCGAAAACTGTTGCGATCCCTACACTTGTGGGTTATCAAGACTATTTTCTGGCGCCGTTGCCGGGGAGCATAGCTCTATTCTTTGAGTCACTTGGGATTTATATCATCTTATCATTATGAAGAACTTGAGAGATCCAAAAACCAAGATTTATCCCTCAACTTCAAGGGAAGGTAAGGAACTGCTGATGACCCACAAGTATAGGGGATCTATCGTAGTCCTTTCGATAAGTAAGAGTGTCGAACCCAACGAGGAGCAGAAGGAAATGATAAGCGGTTTCCAGCAAGGTATTCTCTGCCAGTACTGAAATAAGTGGTAATAGATAGTTTTGTGATAAGATAATTTGTAACGAGCAACAAGTAACAAAAGTAAATAAGGTGCAGCAAGGTGGCCCAATCCTTTTTGTAGCAAATGACAAGCCTGGACAAACTCTTATATGATGTAAAGCGCTCCCGAGGACACATCAGAATATCACCAAGCTAGTTTTCATCATGTTCATATGATTCGCGTTCGGTACTTTGATAATTTGGTATGTGGGTGGACCGGTGCTTGGGTCCTGCCCTTACTTGGACAAGCATCCCACTTATGATTAACCTCTATTGCAAGCATCCACAACTACAACCAAAGTATTAAGGTAAACCTAACCATAGCATGAAACATATGGATCCAAATCAGCCCCTTATGAAGCAACGCATAAACTAGGGCTTAAGCTTCTGTCACTCTAGCAACCCATCATCTACTTATTACTCCCCAATGCCTTCCTCTAGGCCCAAACAATGGTGAAGTGTCATGTAGTCAACGTTCACATAACACCACTAGAGGAGAGACAACATACATCTTATCAAAATATCGAACGAATACCAAATTCACATGACTACTAATAGCAAGACTTCTCCCATGTCCTCAGGAACAAAAGTAACTACTCACAAAGCATAAACATGTTCATAATCAGAGGGGTATTAATATGTATATAGGATCTGAACATATGATCTTCCACCAATTAAGCCAACTAGCATCAACTACAAGGAGTAATTAACACTACTAGCAACCTACTAGCACCAATCCCGGACTTGGAGACAAGAATTGGATACAAGAGATGAACTAGGGTTTTGAGATGAGATGGTGCTGATGAAGATGTTGATGGAGATTGCCCTCTCCCGATGAGAGGAGCGTTGGTGATGACGATGGCGATGACTTCCCCCTCCGGGAGGGAAGTTTCCCCGGTAGAACAGCTCCGCCAGAGCCCTAGATTGGTTCCGCCTCGTGGCGGCGGAGTTTCATCCGAGAAGATGGCTTATGATTTTTTCCCATCGAAAAACTCCATATAGAAGAAGATGGCCACCGGAGGGCCACCAGGGGCCCACGAGGTAGGGGGGCGCGCCTAGGGGGGTAGGGCGCGCCCCCCACCCTCGTGGGCAGGGTGTGGCCCCCCTGGTGAAGTTCTTGCTCTTAGTATTTTTTATATATTTAGAAAACATCTTCCGTGAAGTTTCAGGACTTCCGGAGCTGTGCAGAATAGGTCTCTAATATTTGCTCCTTTTCTAGCCCAGAATCCCAGCCTTGTAAAATAAGAGAGAATAGGCATAAGTATTGTGACATAATGTGTAATAACAACCCATAATGCAATAAATATTGATATAAAAGCATGATGCAAAATGGACATATCAACTCCCCCAAGCTTAGACCTCGCTTGTCCTCAAGCGAAAAGCCGAAATCGAAAAATATGTCCACATGTTTAGAGATAGAGGTGTCGATAAAAATAAAATACGGACATGAGGACATCATGATCATTCTTAGAACAACAACTTATATAATTCCTGTCATATAATCTCTAATGCTAGAGTAATAATTCAATCACAATATCAAGTATGAATCGTAAACTTCATTGAAAACTAACAAACTATAATCTCAGTCATTGAAGCAATTGCAATTTATCATAACATAGGAAAGAGTCAATGTATAAGAGCTTTTTAGCAAGTCCACATACTCAACTATCATATAATCTTTCACAATTGCGGACACTCACGCAATACTTATGGGTATGGAGTTTTAATCGGACACAGAGAAAGATAGGGGCTTATAGTTTTGCCTCCCAACGTTTTACCTCAAGGGTAATGTCAACAGTAATAGTTCATGAAAACTCACATCCAATTAGACATATATACCAGGATCTTTCCAACATATTGTGCTTGCCAAAGGATAAAGTGTAAAAAGGAAGGATGAAAATCACCATGACTCTTATGCAATGTAGGAGATAAAAGTAAAAGATAGGCCCTTCGCAGAGGGAAGCAGAGGTTGTCATGCGCTTTTATGGTTGGATGCACAAAATCTTAATGCGAAAGAACGTCACTTTATATTGCCACTTGTGATATGGACCTTTATTATGCAGTCTGTCGCTTTTATTACTTCCATATCAGACAATCGTATAAAGCTTATTTCCTCCACACCAATCAATCATACATATTTAGAGAGCAATTTTTATTGCTTGCACCGATGACAACTTACTTGATGGATCTTACTCAATCCATAGGTAGTTATGATGGACTCTTATGACAAGACTGGTTTTAGGGTATTTGGAAGCACAAGTAGTATCTCTACTTGGTGCAATGAATTTGGCTAGCATGAGGGGGAAGGGCAAGCTCATCATGTTGGAAGATCCAAGACAATATAATTCATCTCAGAACCCTTATCCAACGTCAACTCTTTAGCATGTCATATTTTAATGAGTGCTCACAATCATAAAAGATGTCCAAGATAGTATATCTATATGTGAAGACCTCTCTTTCTTTATTACTTCCTATTAATTGCAACAATGACCAAAACTATGCTTGTCAACTCTCAACAACTTTTATTCATCATACTTTTTCTATGTGAGCTCATTACTCTCCACGAGACTCACATGATCTCTTTGTTTCTTTTTATTTCTTTCTCTTTTCTTTTAATCACTTAGGATCATGGCAAAATAATCAAGCCCTTGACTCAACACTAATCTTTATTATATAGCTCACGGACTCGATTTCATAGAAGGATAATAAAGCAAAACTCACAACTAGATCACACTAAGAACTTTTATTCTACTAGATCAGGGTATTACCAAAAGGATCGAACTAAGAAAAATGTAAAGATAAAAGTGATGGTGATACGATACCGGGGCACTCCCCCAAGCTTGGCAGTTGCCAAGTGGAGTGCCCATACCCATGTGATTATGTCTCCTTTGTTGGTGAAGAAGGTGGAGTTGTTGATGATGGATAGTGGCACATCGAGCGTAGGAGGTCTTCTAACTTGCGGATAATGCCCTTGAGTGCGATGATATGCTCCTTCAACAAAATATTTTCACGTGTGAGATACTTATTTTGTATACGAGCTAACTCAATCATCTTGAAAGCTTCGATTTCTGTTGGGGTAAGAAGATTGTGATCCAGTTGAAGGGTGTCTTCTGTTGCCAGAACTTGGTCCTCCATGGCCTTCTTGATCCATTCATCCTTGTTGATCCCCATAGGTTCTTTTCTCTTCAGCTCTATCTTCATTAGCCAAGCATCGTTGCCCTCATGGTTGGAGGAGGAGGGAGACAACATAGTGCCTGGCCTTGACAACCCTGACAGAAAACAGCTCGAAACAAAGACAGGAGATTTTTGCGTGATACGGGAGTCAAAACCCCCGGGAGATTATATAATGAATATTTACCGACAAAAATACGTGTCGTGTACGAAAATGGAATCCAGAGAGCACACGAGGTGCCCACGAGGTAGGGGGGCGTGCCCAGTAGGGTAGGGCGCGCCCTCCACCCTCGTGGAGCCCTCGTGTCCTTCCTGGACTGCTGCTTATTTTTCTATTTTTCTAAATATTCCAAAATGGAGAAATATTGCCTTAAAAACTGTTTTGGAGTTGGTTTACTTACCGTACCACATACCTATTCCTTTTCGGAGTCTGAAACATTCCAGAAAGTGTCCCTTATGTATTCCTCCGGGGTTACGGTTTCAATAACATTGGTTTCAACATTTATGGGATTACCTGAGATATAGTGTTTGATTCTTTGACCGTTCACCACCTTCAGATTTTTGCCTTCGAAATTGTTGATTTTTATGGCACCGGAACGGTAGACCTCCTCGATAACATAAGGACCTTCCCATTTAGAGAGAAGTTTTCCTGCAAAAAATCTTAAACAAGAGTTGTATAGCAATACATAATCACCTACATTAAACTCACGCTTTTGTATCCTTTTGTCATGCCATCTTTTAACGTTTTCTTTAAACAACTTGGCATTTTCGTAGGCTTGGGTTCTCCATTGATCAAGTGAGCTAATATCAAATAACCTCTTCTCACCGGCAAGTTTAAAATCATAATTAAGTTCTTTAATAGCCCAATAAGCCTTGTGTTCTAGTTCGAGAGGTAAGTGACATGCTTTTCCATAGACCATTTTATACGGAGACATACCCACAGGATTTTTATATGCAGTTCTATAGGCCCATAATGCATCATCAAGTTTCTTGGACCAATTCTTTCTAGATCTATTAACAGTCTTTTGCAAAATTAATTTGAGTTCTCTATTGCTCTATTCTACTTGACCACTAGACTGAGGGTGATAAGGAGATGCAATTCTATGATTAACATCATATTTAGCAAGCATTTTACGGAAAGCACCATGAATAAAATGTGAACCACCATCAATCATTAAATATCTAGGGACTCCAAATCTTGGAAAAATAACTTCTTTAAGCATTTTAATAGAAGTGTTATGATCAGCACTACTAGTTGGAATAGCTTCTACCCACTTAGTAACGTAATCAACAGTAACTAAAATATGTGTATAACCATTAGAGGAAGGAAAAGGTCCCATATAGTCAAAGCCACAAACATAAAATGGTTCAATAAAAAGTGAATAATTCATAGGCATTTCTTGATGTCTACTAATATTACCAATTCTTTGACATTCATCACAAGATAAGACAAACTTATGGGCATCCTTGAAGAGAGTAGGCCAATAAAAACCAGATTGCAGTACCTTATGTGCAGTTCTATGTCCAGCATGGTGTCCTCCATAAGCTTCAGAGTGACACTTGTGTAGGATCTGTTCCTGTTCATACTCAGGTACACAACGTCTAATAACACCATCTACTCCTTCTTTATAAAGATGTGGGTCATCCCAAAAGTAATGCCTCAAATCATAGAAGAACTTTTTCTTTTGCTGGTATGTGAAACTAGGTGGTATAAACTTAGCAACAATGTAATTAGCATAGTCAGCATACCATGGAGCAGTATGAGAAGCATTTATGACATTTAATTGCTCATCCGGAAAGCTATCATCAATAGGTAGTGGGTCATCAAGCACATTTTCTAACCTAGACAAGTTGTCTGCAACGGGGTTCTCAACTCCTTTTCTATCAACAATGTGCAAATCAAATTCTTGTAGCAAGAGAACCCATCTAATAAGTCTAGGTTTAGCATCTTTCTTTTCCATAAGATATTTAATAGCACCATGATCAGTGTGAATAGTTACTTTAGAATCAACAATATAAGGTCTAAACTTATCACAAGCAAACACAACTGCTAAGAATTCTTTTTCAGTAGTAGCATAACTTCTTTGAGCATTGTCTAGAGTTTTACTAGCATATTGGATAACATTTAGTTTCTTATCAACTCTTTGTCCTAGAACAGCACCTACAGCATAATCACTAGCATCGCACATAATTTCAAAGGGTAAATTCCAATCAGGTGGCTGGACAATAGGTGCAGAAATCAATGCTTTCTTAAGCATTTCAAATGCTTCTACACAATCATCATCAAAGACAAATGGTATATCTTTTTGTAATAAATTAGTCAGAGGCCGAGAGATTTTTGAGAAGTCCTTAATGAACCTCCTATAAAAACCGACATGACCAAGGAAACTTCTTATACCTTTGATGTCCTTGGGACATGGCATCTTTTCAATAGCATCAACCTTGGCTTTATCAACTTCAATACCTCTTTCAGAAACTTTATGCCCCAAGACAATACCTTCATTAACCATAAAGTGGAACTTTTCCCAATTCAAGACAAGATTAGTTTCTTCACATCTCTGTAAAACTCGATCAAGGTTGCTCAAGCAATCATCAAACGAAGATCCATAGACGAAAAAGTCATCCATGAAAACCTCACAAATCTTTTCACAAAAGTCAGAGAATATAGCCATCATGAATCTTTGAAAGGTAGCAGGTGCATTACATAAACCAAAAGGCATATGTCTATAAGCAAAAGTACCAAAAGGGCATGTAAAAGTAGTCTTTGATTGATCTTTGGCTGGCACAGGTATTTGAGAGAAACCAGAATAACCATCTAGAAAACAAAAATGTGTATGTTTGGACAATCTTTCTAGCATTTGATCGATAAAAGGTAAGGGGTAATGATCCTTTTTAGTAGCCTTATTTAATTTGTGGAAATCAATTACCATCCTATAACTTGTAATAATTCTTTGAGGAATCAATTCATCTTTATCATTAGGAACAATAGTAATATCTCCCTTCTTAGGGACACAATGGATAGGGCTTACCCACTGACTATCAGCAATGGGATAAATTATACCTGCCTCAAGGAGCTTTTGTATCTCCTTTCTTTCCACTTCTTTCATTTTAGGATTCAGCCGACGTTGATGATCATGAACTGGTTTAGCATATTCTTCCAAATTAATTTTATGTTGACATAGAGTGGGACTAATGCCCTTAAGATCATCAAGAGTATACCCAATAGCAACATGATGCTTCTTCAAAGTTTTCAATAATCTCTCTTCCTCATGCTCTGAAAGGTTAGCACTAATAATGACAGGATATATCTTTTTCTCATCAAGATAAGCATATTTAAGAGTATCAGGTAACGGTTTAAGCTCAAACACGGGATCACCCTTGGGTGGAGGAGGATCCCCTAGGATTTCAATAGGTAAATTGTTTTTCAGGATAGGTTCCTGTTTAAAAAATACTTCATCTAATTCCCTTCTTTCATTCATAAACATATCATTTTCATGGTCTAGCAAATATTGTTCTAAAAGATCACTAAGAGCTACGACAATAGAAGCAAGACCAATAATTTCATCCTTACTAGGTAATTCTTCTTCACGGTGTTGTCTACTAAATTTAAAAAAAATAAATTCATGAGTCATATCATCTAAACCGATAGTAACAACATCTCTTTTGCAATCTAAGGTAGCATTAACAGTGTTTAAGAAGGGTCTACCAAATATAATGGGACAAAAGCTATCTTGTGGGGAACCAAGAACAAGAAAATCAACAGGATATTTAGTTTTCCCACACAAGACTTCAACATCTCTAACAATTCCCATTGGTGAAATAGTATCTCTATTGGCAAGTTTAATTGTAACATCAATATCTTTTAACTCAACAGGTGCAATATCATGCATAATTTCCCTATAAAGGCTAATAGGTATTGCACTAGCACTGGCACCCATATCACATAAGCCATGATAACAATGATATCCTATTTTAACAAGAATAGCATGCATGCCTACCACATGTCTAGGTTTATGTTTATCACGAGGTTTAGCAATTCTAGCAGTTTCATCACAGAAATAAATAACATGCCTATCAATATTATAAGACAAGAGATCTTTAATGATAGCAATATTAGGTTCAACTTTAACTTGCTCAGGAGGTGTATATGTTTTAATATTGCTTTTATGAACCATAGTTGAAGCTTTAGCATGATCCTTTATCCTAACAAGGAAAGGTGGTTTCTCAACATAAGAAGTAGGAAAGATAGGATCATTATAAGTGATAGTCTTTTCTTCAACTTTAATAGGTGCGGCTACTTTTACTTCTATGGGAGGATGATATTTAAACCACTTCTCCTTGGGGAGATCAACATAAGCAGCAAAAGATTCACAGAAAGAAGCTACTATCTCAGAGTCAAGTCCATATTTAGTGCTAAATTTATGAAAAATATCGGTATCCATAAAAGATTTAACACAATCAAAACTAGGTGTCATACCCGACTCCTTACCATTGTCGAGGTCCCAATCTTCAGAGTTGCGTTTAACTCTTTCCAATAAATCCCATTTGAATTCAATAGTCTTCATCATAAAAGAGCCATCACAAGAAGTATCAAGCATGGTGCGATTGTTACCAGAAAGCCGAGCATAAATTTTTTGAATAATCATTTCTCTTGAGAGCTCATGATTGGGGCATGAATATAACATTGATTTAAGCCCCCCAAGCTTGAGCTATGCTTTCTCCTTTGCGAGGCCAAAAATTATATATATAATTGCGATCACAATGAACAAGATGCATAGGATAAAACTTCTGATGAAATTCCAATTTCAATCGTTTACAATTCCAAGACCTCATGTCATCACATAGCCTATACCATGTCGATGCATCTCCCCTCAAAGATAAAGGGAATACCTTCTTCTTAACAACATCTCCGGGTACACCTGCAAGCTTAAATAATCCACAAACTTCATCCACATATATCAGATGTTCATCAGGATGTTTTGTTCCATCTCCTAAAAAAGGATTAGCTAGCAGTTTTTCTATCATACCCGAAGGAACTTCAAAGCAAGCATTTTCATTTTCATTTTCATTTTCAGTAGGTTCAGTAGATTGAGGAGCAACTCTTTGCTCTACTGGTCGGGGTGAAGATACCACGAACAAGCCCCTCAGAGGATTACTTTCCATAGTAACAAGTGACAGTAAATTTCAACACACTATATAAATTTTTTCCTTACCAAATTCCACCTACCAAAGGCGCTTCACTCCCCAGCAACGGTGCCAGAAAAGAGTCTTGATGACCCACAAGTATAGGGGATCTATCATAGTCCTTTCGATAAGTAAGA
The DNA here is from genome assembly GCF_018294505.1 of Triticum aestivum. Classification (NCBI taxonomy): domain Eukaryota; kingdom Viridiplantae; phylum Streptophyta; class Magnoliopsida; order Poales; family Poaceae; genus Triticum; species Triticum aestivum. The sequence goes on along the minus strand of NC_057794.1, from coordinate 175,883,267 downwards.
GTGTCGAACCCAACGAGGAGCAAAAGGAAATGATAAGCAGTTTCCAGCAAGGTATTCTCTACAAGTACTGAAATAAGTGGTAACAGATAGTTTTGTGATAAGATAATTTGTAACGAGCAACAAGTAACAAAAGTAAATAAGGTGCAGCAAGGTGGCCCAATCCTTTTTGTAGCAAAGGACAAGCCTGGACAAACTCTTATATGATGTAAAGCGCTCCCGAGGACACATGGGAATATCGTCAAGCTAGTTTTCATCATGTTCATATGATTCGTGTTCAGTACTTTGATAATTTGGTATGTGGGTGGACCGGTGCTTGGGTACTGCCCTTACTTGGACAAGCATCCCACTTATGATTAAACTCTACTGCAAGCATCCGCAACTACAACAAAAGTATTAAGGTAAACCTAACCATAGCATGAAACATATGGATCCAAATCAGCCCCTTACGAAGCAACACATAAACTAGGGTTTAAGCTTCTGTCACTCTAGCAACCCATCATCAACTTATTACTCCCCAATGCCTTCCTCTAGGCCCAAACAATGGTGAAGTGTCATGTAGTCGATGTTCACATAACACCACTAGAGGAGAGACAACATACATCTTATCAAAATATCGAACGAATACCAAATTCACATCACTACTAATAGCAAGACTTCTCCCATGTCCTCAGGAACAAAAGTAACTACTCACAAAGCATAAACATGTTCATAATCAGAGGGGTATTAATATGTATATAGGATCTGAACATATGATCTTCCACCAATTAAACCAACTAGCATCAACTACAAGGAGTAATTAACACTACTAGCAACCTACTAGCACCAATCCCGGACTTGGAGACAAGAATTGGATACAAGAGATGAACTAGGGTTTTGAGATGAGATGGTGTTGATGAAGATGTTGATGGAGATTGCCCTCTCCCGATGAGAGGAGCGTTGCTGCTGATGATGGCGATGATTTCCCCCTTCGGGAGGGAAGTTTCCCCTGCAGAATAGCTCCGCTAGAGCCCTAGATTGGTTCCGCCAAGGTTCGGCCTCGTGGCGGCGGAATTTCGTCCGAGAAGATGGCTTATGATTTTTTCCCATCGAAAGACTCCATATAGTAGAAGATGGCCACCGGAGGGCCACCAAGGGGCCCGCGAGGTAGGGGGCGCGCCCAGGGGGGTAGGGCGCGCCCCCACCCTCGTGGGAAGGGTGTGGCCCCCCTGGTGAAGTTCTTGCTCTCAGTATTTTTATATATTTGGAAAACATCTTCCGTGAAGTTTCAGGACTTTTGGAGCTGTGCAGAATAGGTCTCTAATATCTGCTCCTTTTCCAGCCCAGAATCCCAGCTGCCGGCATTCTCCCTCTTCATGTAAACTCATAAAATAAGAGAGAATAGGCATAAGTATTGTGACATAATGTGTAATAACAGCCCATAATGCAATAAATATTGATATAAAAGCATGATGTAAAATTGACGTATCAACTGCCATCTAGCTCTGCACTTGATTCACTTTCTGTTTTGAGTAAGCTCGTGACACCTAAACCTGCTTCTGCTATTTGTTTTGATATGTCACATGTTATTGATGATGCCACTTCTCCTATGCATGATACTTATGATGAAACTACTTCTATGCTTGATACTACTGTGCCACTTGGTGAATTTCTTGATGAACAACTTGCTAGGGTTAGAGAGAGTGAAAATATTGAATCTGATAATAATGATGAAAGTGATGATGAAGACTCTTCCCCTAATAAATATGAATTGCCTGTTATTCCTGAGGGTTATGTGTTTGAAAAAGAAGCTGCTTTAGCTATTTTAACTTGCAAAGATAGATACGAGCTCAAGAGGTTATTAGCTAAATGGAAGCAGCAATATCTTAATGCTAGAATGAAACCTGACCCTGCTTTTGCTAATTCACCTATCTGTGTTACTGATAAGGATTATGAATTCTCTGTTGATCCTGATATAATTACTTTGGTTGAATCTGATCCTTTTCATGGCTATGAATCTGAAACTGTTGTGGCACATCTTACTAAATTAAATGATATAGCCACCCTGTTCACTAATGATGAGAGAACTCAGTACTTTTATATCCTTAAAATATTTCCGTTCTCATTAAAGTGTGATGCTAAGATATGGTTTAATACTCTTGATCCTAGTTGTGTGCGTAGTCCCCAGGATATGATTTATTACTTCTCTGCTAAATATTTCCCTGCTCATAAGAAACAAGCTGCTTTGAGGGATATATATAATTTTGTGCAAATTGAAGAAGAGAGTCTCCCACAAGTTTGGGGGAGGCTTCTCAAGTTACTTAATGCTTTGCCTGATCATCCTCTTAAGAAAAATGAAATACTTGATATCTTTTATAATGGACTAACCGATGCTTCCAAAGATTACCTGGATAGTTGTGCTAGTTCTGTTTTCAGGGAAAGAACACCGGATGAAGCTGAAATTCTATTGAATAATATGTTGACAAATGAAAATAATTGGGCACTTCCTGAGCCTATTCCTAAACCAACTCCGAAGAAAAGAGGTGTTCTATTTCTCAGTCCTGAAGATATGCAAGAGGCAAAGAAATCCATGAAAGAAAAGGGTATTAAAGCTGAAGATGTTAAGAATTTACCTCCTATTGAAGAAATACACGGTCTTATTACCGCCCGTTGAAGAAACATATGATCTTGATAACCCGACACAAGTAGTAAAGGTAAATTCTCTCTATAGATATGATAAAGCTGAAATCCCATTTACTAAGTTTGCTAGCCCATGTTTAGATGAGTTTGATAAATTTATGGTTAAGCAAGAAGACTTTAATGCTTATTTTGGTAGACAATTGAAATACAATTCAAATATGCTTGAACACTTGGGTGATTATATGGCTAATGTCAAAGGTGAACTCAAACTTATTAGTAAACATGCTTCTATGATTACTACTCAAGTAGAAGAAGTACTTAAAGCTCAAAATGATTTGCTCAATGAACTGAATAGTAAGAATAATGATTTTGTTGTTAGAGTGGCTACTAGAACTGGTAGAATGACTCAGGAACCTCTGTATCCTGAAGGCCACCCTAAGAGAATTGAGCAAGATTCTCAGAGAAATAATATAGATGCACCTAGTCCTTCTAAAAGGAAGAAAAAGAAAAATGATAGGACTTTGCATGCTTCTAGTGAAACTATTGCTGAAACACCTGAGAATCCAAATGATATTTCTATTTCTGATGCTGAAACACAATCTGGTAATGAACCTGAAACTAGTGATAATGTTAATGATAATGTTCATGATGATGCTCAACCTAGCAATGATAATGATATAGAAATTGAACTTGCTGTTGATGTTGATAACCCACAATCAAAGAATCAATGTTATGATAAGAAAGACTTTGTTGCTAGGAAACATGGTAAAGAAAGAGAACCATGGGTTCAGAATCCATGGCTTTTCCTCCCAAACCATCCAAGAAAAAGGATGATGAGGATTTTGAGCGCTTTGCTAAAATGATTAGACCTATCTTTTTGCATATGCGATTAACTGATATGCTTAAAATGAATCCTTATGCTAAGTACATGAAAGATACTGTTACAAATAAAAGAAAGATACCGGAAGCTGAAATTTCCATCATGCTTGCTAATTATACTTTTAAGGGTGGAATACCAAAGAAACTTGGAGATCCAGGAGTACCCACTATACCATGCTCCATTAAAAGAAACTATGTTAAAACTGCTTTATGTGATCTTGGAGTCGGTGTTAGTGTTATGCCTCTCTCTTTATATCGTAGACTTGATTTGAATAAGTTGACACCTACTGAAATATCTTTGCAAATGGCTGATAAATCAACTGCTATACCTGTCGGTATTTGTGAGGATGTGCTTGTTGTAGTTGCAAATGTTACTATTTTAACAGACTTTGTTATTCTTGTTATTCCCGAGGACAATAGTATGTCCATTATTCTTGGAAGACCCTTTTTGAATACTAAAGGGGCTTTTATTGATTGCACTAAAGGCAATGTCACTTTTCATGTTAATGGTAATGAGCATACGGTACACTTTCCGAGGAAACAACCTCAAGTTCACAGTATCAATTCTATTGGAAAAATTCCATCGATTATATTTGGAGGTTTTGAATTTCCTCTTCCTACTATCAAGAAGAAATATGATATTCTTATTATTGGGGATGTGGATATCCCTGTTGAGGTAACATAGTGTTATTCGAAATTTCTCCGGTTCCATGTTATTCGGAATGAGTTCGTTAACAAGACTTGATCAACCTTGTTAGTGGATTCCTTTTGATGAGCATGAGATGGATGAAACTAGAAGGCACAACTCTCTGTACCCTCATTTTACTTCCTATTATTTATATTAAATAAAATAAAAATAAGTATTTTCCTTCTATTATCTGAATTATCCGTGCAATATAAAAATACCCTGAAAATAAAAGTTCTCCAAATGCCCTGAAATTTAAATATGATTTTTTGGAATATTTGAGAATATCTGGCACTGAGAACACAACATGGGGGGCATCCACCTCACCACGAGGGTGGAGGGCGCGCCCCCTGCCTCGTGGGCCCACGGTGGCTCTCCTCCACTTATTCCTGCACCCACACACTTCTTCTTACTCCCACAAACACGAATATCCAGCTCAAGCACGAGTTCTAGCTCATTTTGCTGCGATTTTCGATCTCCTTGCTCAAAGCACCTCTCACAAAACTGCTTTGGGGGATTGTTCCTTGGTATGTGACTCCTCCATTGGTCCAATTAGTTTTTGTTCTAGTGCTTTATTCATTGCAAATTTGTGCTGCCTAGGTGACCTTGTTCTTGAGCTTGCATGTCAAATTTATGTGGTTCCAAGTAGTTTTGATGCATGATATAGGCTCTAGGCACTTGTAGGAGTAGTTGCTATCAATTTTGTTGAGTTTGGTTTACTTTTACTTGAAGTTACTAAAAATTTCAGAAATTTTTCAGAGGAAGAAATATGCTTAGGAAAATGTTCCAAGGTGATTCTTCAAGGAAGCAAGGACCCAGGCTTGCAATGCATGATGCTGATGAAGAGCCACCAAGAGACGCTCCAGTGCGTCCTTGTGAATGGCCTTCAGAAAACTTTATGGATCGAACAGGAATTAAGGAAGAATTTAACGCATATTTGCGTAATGCTGATCTTGTGAGCTTCGAGGAAGAAAAGTGCCGCCAGTACCACTTTCTCACTAGTTCCTTTGTGAGGAGGTTTGAATTTTCATCTTCACGTAATTCCCCAACTGTCCTGTTTGATCTTTATGAAAAATCTTATACTATGGACTTAGAGGATTTTAGCACTGCTTGCAAACTTCCACAATGGGGTAGTATCAGGGAACCTCGCAAATCTGAATTTAGATATTTTCTTGCTAGTATACCTATGGGGGAATCTAGAGATATAACACAAGCTACCATAGGGAGCATTCACTTTCCTGCTATACATTATTTTGCTCTCTTCATAGGTAGATGCATAAATGGTAAAGATGAAGCATGTCATATGTGTGTGCCTGACCTCAGTATTCTTAGGAGTGCTGTGTTAGGAGACAAATCTTATAATTTGGGAGCCATTGTTGCATGTAGGTTGCATCTTAATAGATTTAATGGAGATTTCTTTGGTGGAATTTATGCAACCCTCTTAGCTGATTTTCTTGGTATAACCATACATGAAGATGATATTGAGTTGCTCCTGCTTATTTGGATTATGAGGCTATGATTCACCACCAGTTTGTCGAGAGGAATGAATCACCTCTCCAGTATCGCTTAATCTTTGACAAACGCCGTGCTGTCCGTATTACTCTCCCTGCTCCTGCCTTCCTTGATTATCAGGTAAAAGGAAGATATGTTATTACCAGAGAGGAGGCAAATGAGTACGAGAGGAGGGCGGAGGCCGCTCGTCGCCACGCTGCAGCTCAGGAGGCGATAGCCACTGCATCGCAGTACGGCCCCAACTATTATTATGGATATCCGCCAGGCCAGCCGTGGCCATAGACCAACTTAGGCCAAAAGCCTAAGCTTGGGGGAGTACGTATTTCCCATCGACATTACATTCATGTTCACACACTCATTGCTAGATGTCGGTGCTCATAATTTTTCATTGTATCATCCATGCTAGTTTATTTCCTTTTTTATGCTTTCTTCTTGTGTGTTTAATAAACCTTAAGAAACACAAAAAAAGTTGTAGTTTTTAATTAGTTTACTTTCCATGCTTGTAGTAGTAATTAAAAAGAAAACCCAAAAGATTTCCTGTTCTTCTTTTGCTTGTTGGGAGCTTTCCCGTGTAAATAGTTTTATTTCTTTTCTTTTCTTTGGGGGTCGATAGGAGAAGACCATAATTAAATTGTTGAAGTGGCTCTTATATGCATTATTGTTGATCTGACAAAAGAGCCCATATTGCCTTGTCTTCTCCTGTTTATTGAATGCTTGCAGATTCCAGCTTAGTCCAATGCACATGCACTCTTATTATTATCCACATCGTTCTGTCATGCAAGTGAAAGGCAATTATGACGATATATGATGGACTGATTGAGATGAGAAAAGCTGGTTTGAACTCGACCTCTCTTGTTTTTGTAAATATGATTAGTTCATCATTCCTGATTCAGCCTATTATGAATAAACATGTTTGCAATGACAACTAGAGATCATAGTTTTTGTGCCATGCTTAATTAGCTAGGAGCTTATAATGGTTTACCTTGCGTGCCAACATGCTACTAAAATGGTTGTGATGTGGTATGATATGGTGGTATACTCCTCTGAATGATTTAAGTGACTTGACTTGGCACATGTTCATGCATGTAGTTGAAACAAGATCAACATAGCCTTCACAATATTTATGTTCATGGTGGATTATATCCTACTCATGCTTGCATTCGGTGTTGATTAACTTTAATGCATGTTCATGACTGTTGTCGCTCTCTAGCTGGTCACTTCCCAGTCTTTTGCTAGCCTTCACCTGTACTAAGCTGCCGTTCAAGTAAATTTGTATGTGCCAAACTCTAAACCTTCAAATAAATATCCTATTTTGTATGCTCGAATAGCTCATGTATCAACTAGGGCTGTCCGTATCTTCCATGTTAGGCGGGTTATTCTCAAGAGGAGTGGACTCCGCTCCTCACTCACGACAAAATGGCTGGTCACCGGGATGCCCAGTCCCATGCTTTATGCAAACTAAATCAAAATAATCGCAAACAAAACCCCCCTGGGAATCTTGTTAGTTGGAGGCACTCGTTGTTTCGAGCAAGCCATGGATTGATGCTTGCTGGTGGAGGGGGAGTATAAACTTTACCATTCTGTTTGGGAACTGCCTATAATGTGTGTAGCATGGAAGATATCGCCATCTCTTGGTTGTTATGTTGACAATGAAAGTATACCGCTCAAAATATTATTCACCTCTATTTTAAAACCGAGCTCTGGCACCTCTACAAATCCCTGCTTCCCTCCGTGAAGGGCCTATCTATTTACTTTTATGTTGAGTCATCCTCCTCTTATTAAAAAGCAACAGTTGGAGAGCACCACTGTCATTTGCATTCATTACTGTTAGTTTACATTTAGTATGACTTGACTGGATTTCTTTTACCATGAATTACAATGTCTAGTCAGTCCTTGATCTTTAAAGGTGCTTTGCATTTATGTTTTGCGGTCTCAGAAAGGGCTAGCAAGATACCATCTTGTTATATCATATTATGATTGTTTTGAGAAAGTGTTGTCATCCGAGATTTATTATTATTGCTCGCTAGCTCATTATGCCATTGATATGAGTAAACATGAGACCTAAGCGTTATTGTGAATATGGTTAGTTCATAATCTTTGCTGAAAACTTGAATGCTGGCTCTACATATTTACAACAACAAGAGCAAACAGAGTTTGTAAAAGTTTTTGTTTATCACTTTCAGTTTATCAACTGAATTGCTTGAGAACAAGCAAAGGTTTAAGCTTGGGGGAGTTGATATGTCTCTGTGGTATCTACTTTTCCATACACTTTTGCCCTTGTTTTGGACTCTAACTTGCATGATTTGAATGGAACTAACCCGGACTGGTGCTGTTTTCAGCAGAATTACCATGGTGTTATTTATGTGCAGGAATAAAAGTTCTCAGAATGACCTGAAACTTCATGGAACATCTTCTCGGAAATAATAAAAATTCCTTGCAAAAGATGAAGACCAGGGGGCCCACACCCTAGCCACGAGGGTGGGGGGCGCGCCCCTACCTCGTGGGCCCCCTAGAGCTCCTCCGACCTCGACTCCAACTCTATATATTTGTTTTCGGGGAGAAAAAAAATCAGGGAGAAGGATTCATCGTGTTTTACGATACGGAGCCGCCGCCAAGCCCTAAAACCTCTCGGGAGGGCTGATCTGGAGTCCGTTCGGGGCTCCAGAGAGGGGAATTCATCGCCATCGTCATCATCAACCTTCCTCCATCACCAATTTCATGATGCTCACCGCCATGCGTGAGTAATTCCATCGTAGGCTTGCTAGACGGTGATGGGTTAGATGAGATTTATCATGTAACTGAGTTAGTTTTGTTAGGGTTTGATCCCTAGTATTCACTATGTTCTGAGATTGATGTTGCTATGACTTTGCTATGCTTAATGCTTGTCACTAGGGCCCGAGTGCCATGATTTCAGATCTGAACCTATTATGTTTTCATCAATATCTGAGAGTTCTTGATCCTATCTTGCAAGTCTATAGTCACCTATTATGTGTTATGATCCATTAACCCCGAAGTGACAATAATTGGGATACTTACCAGTGATGACCGTAGTTTGAGGAGTTCATGTATTCACTATGTGTTCATGCTTTGATCCGGTACTCTATTAAAAGGAGGCCTTAATATCCCTTAGTTTCAGCTAGGACCCCGCTGCCACGGGAGGGTAGGACAAAAGATGTCATGCAAGTTCTTTTCCATAAGCACGTATGACTATATTCGGAATACATGCCTACATTACATTGATGAATTGGAGCTAGTTCTGTGTCACCCTAGGTTATGACTGTTACATGATGAACCACATCCGACATAATTCTCTATCACCGATCCATTGCCTACGAGCTTTCCATATATTGTTCTTCGCTTATTTACTTTTCCGTTGCTATTGCTATCATCACTACAAAATACCAAAAACACTACTTTTGCTACCATTACGTTTTGCTACCATTACCACTACTATCATATTACTTTGCTACTAAATACTTTGCTGCAGATACTAAGTTATCCAGGTGTGGTTGAATTGACAACTCAACTGCTAATACTTGAGAATATTCTTTGGCTCCCCTTGTGTCGAATCAATAAATTTGGGTTGAATACTTTACCCTCAAAAACTATTGCGATCCCCTACACTTGTGGGTTATCACATCTATATACTTGGTAAAGGGTGGAAGGCTCGGCCTTATGCCTGGTGTTTTGTTCCACTCTTGCCGCCCTAGTTTCTGTCATACCGGTGTTATGTTCCTTGATTTTGTGTTCCTTACACGGTTGGGTGTTATGGGAACCTGTCGGTGTCAAAACCGGCGGATCTCGGGTAGGGGGTCCCGAACTGTGCGTGTAGGCCGGATGGTAACAGGAGGCAAGGGACACGAAGTTTTACCCAGGTTCGGGCCCTCTTGATGGAGGTAAAACCCTACGTCCTGCTTGATTAATATTGATGATATGGGTAGTACAAGAGTATTTCTACCACGAGATCGGAGAGGCTAAACCCTAGAAGCTAGCCTATGGTATGATTGTTGTTCTGTATGTTGTCCTATGGACTAAAACCCTCCGGTTTATATAGACACCGGAGAGGGTTAGGGTTACACAAAGTCGGTTACAATGGTAGGAGATCTATATATCCGTATCGCCAAGCTTGCCTTCCACGCCAAGGAAAGTCCCTTCCGGACACGGGACGAAGTCTTCAATCTTGTATCTTCATAATCCAGGAGTCCGGCTAAAGGTATAGTCCGGCCATCCGGACACCCCCTAATCCAGGACTCCCTCAGTAGCCCCCGAACCAGGCTTCAATGACGATGAGTCCGGCGCGCAGATTGTCTTCGGCATTGCAAGGCGGGTTCTCCTTCAAATTCCGTGTACCTGTCGAATAAAGTTCGGCTTCTTGTAAATGTTGCGCTCCTCGGCTTCTACGCCCAATAATGGCCGTCTCCCACGTGTCAAACGAATATGAAAAGTCTGAGTGTTTTTACATCCACACCCCTAGCCGCGTAAATGAGCCGCCCAGGGGACGAGGATTTAGATCCAAACCACACCTTCTCCCCTTCGCGAGTGTTCATCAGAGCGCATCCGACAAAGGTCCATACCACCATGGCCAGCCGTCGCAACTCCTCCTTTCGCCCCTCCAGCCCTCAGCCTGGATATTGGGAGAGACGCTCCAGACCAAGGGATTTCTCCCCCCGGCCTATATGGTCCCGGTTCGAGCCGGTCTTGCCATCTATAATGGCGGAGAGCAAGCAGAGAGTGCCCCTAATCCCTCCAAAGGAGAGCGGGTATGCCTCGTCCCTTATTTAATAAGAGGGCTCGAATTTCCAATCCATCCGTTTCTCCGGGGCTCCTGGAGTTCTATGGCCTCCAGCTACACAATCTCACGCCTGCCCTCGTATTGCATATCGCGGGCTTCGTAGCCCTTTGCGAGCTGTTCTTGGGTTTTCAGGCTCATTTCGGGCTGTGGAAAGAGCTATTCTGCCTTGTGCCCCGCTCTCAGAAGGGGTCGATATATCAAGTGGGCAGAGCCGAAGTGTGGCGCATCGCCGGGACCGATATCTATCCGGAACCCCAAAGAAGGCATCCGAGGACTGGCCTTCGGAATGGTTTTACATAGAGGACGTCCCGCTGCTGGGGCCTGTCCGGATCAGCCTCCCTGAGTTCGATAGTGCTCCACTAAAGAAGCGCCTAAGTTGGCGTCCATGGAGCCCTCAGAGGGAAAGTGACAAGGACGTCCGTTACCTGACGAGCCAGATAAGATTGTTAGCTCATTCCGGACTGACCATGATCGGGGTCATGGCCGCATGCATCATGCGAGGGGTGCAGCCGCTACAGTACAGAGGCCACCCCATGTGGGATTTCAACGGGGAGGACGACGCCACCCGCTATGGCCGTAAGGGACCGGATTCGGCTGCGGCCCTAACAAAGACCTTGTCCGCTTTGCACAAGGGAGAAGAGGAGGAATTTCTCCGCGTCAACCCGCAGGGTGGATTTTCTATGTACAATCCCCCAAGCTGGGTAAGTGGTTTACTTGCCCATCCGTTTTATATTCCCATTGTTAAATATTCAGTCTAACGACTTTAACACAGGAACTGCGCCAGGCTGTTAATGAAATAAACAGCCCTCCTCCACAACCCGAGGACCCAGGACGGTCCCTCGACCCGGCCTCTCAAGAGGATCCGGACTTATCTGTGGAGCTGATTGATGGAGTGTTTCATCAATTGAGCAAGGACAACGCCTTGGTGGCCATTACGGCCGATTACCCAGGGATAATCCCGGCCTCCCAGGTAACTGAGATCGAAGTCCCAGTACCCCCAATAGGGGTCCGCCCTCTCGTGTTTTCAGTTTCCTGATTACAACCGAGCTTTGCAGGGGAGGTTTTTGAGACGGGAGGCCGAACCTGCGGCGACAAGCCAACGAGGGGCCACAGGGCCCCGTGGGCAGAAAAGAGGTGCAGTCCGGATCGAGACGTCAGCGCAAAGGTATGGCGCGCCCCCTTATCCCAGGTGTTATACCTTCAAGGCATGTTAACATTCGTGCTCTCTTCAGGACAAAGAGACCTCGCCGGACTATATCCGGAGAGGCTGCCAATCGCGCCTCCACCAGCCAGGCTCCAAAGCCTGGTCCGAAGGCGGAGCGAACACAAGGCGCGCACCGGACGCTCCTCCGATGGAGGACGTGGACAGGTTGTCTGCCACCAACTCTGAGGTGGAGAGTGCCATGAACCACAGGCGTCGCCGGACAATTCTTCGCGACGCTTGTTTCTCCCGAGAGGCATTAGATGCCTTCAATTCGGGAGATGTGTACCTCCATGCCGCTCAAAATGGTCTAGACAGAGCCACGGAGCAATATGTAAAAGACATATGGGTAAGAAAATTTTGGTAATTATATATATATACCAGTAGCCCCCGAGACTTGAAACAGTTAGAATAACTGATTTAAGGATCATATGTTATGCAGGTTCTTACAGAAAAGAATTCCCTACTGTCCCAGGAGATACAAGAGTGCAAAGCCCAAGTTGAGGCTGCACTAGCCGCGGCAGGGGAGCCCAAGGAGACCCCCTCTGGTAATATACACTTCGAAAGATAAGTATTTTGTGAAGCACGTCATGGGTGCGAATCTAACAAATGAAATTGCAGATGGCGCCGGATTGAATCCGGAAAGGCAACACCTCCTACGCCAGCTGAAGGCTGGTGAGAAGGTGCTGACAAAGGTGAGGCGGGAGAAGAACGATCTCCAAGATGCCAACACCAAGCTGGGCGTCGAGCTGAAAGATGTTCGTGCCCAGCTGTCAGACTCCGTTAAGGAGAATCAGTGGCTTCGGTGCGGCATATTTAGTAAGTGCTTGAACGAACCTTTGGAGAAAAAAAAAGTTCGGCGGGGAAGTCGACTAACAGAGTAATGTCTGTAGGTGTGCTAACAGGCCATCCTGCAGAGGAGATGCCCGGTTATACGGGTGACCTTCTTCCCGAGCTCTCGCAACTGCTCGAGCGAGTACGGAAGGCGATGCGAGGCGTCGCCCAGGCCCTGTGGCCATCCATCTCCGTGCCCGAAGGTCTTGGAGAGCTTGCGGAGAAGCTAAAGGGAGCACGGCGGCGCTTCCGATTGTGGAAGATATCGGCCTGCCGTCAAGGCGCTAGGGAGGCCTGGGCCATGGTGAAGACGCGGTACACAAAGGCTGACCCCAACCACATGGCCGAGGTCGGTCCTGTGGGGCCCGATGGGAAGGAGATCCCTGTAAGCTTAGTATACGACCAAGTAGAATTGGCCGCAAAGTATTCCCAGCAGGACTATAAATTAGACAACCTGTTAGATGGTATTGAAGAGGAATACAATCAGTCAGAATGACTATGTAATTTAATTGACATTTATAATGCCTTCTAGCCGGATTGTAGATCGTTTGTCATGGCCGATCTTTTCGCTTCAGCCTCGGGACCTGACGGTCCGGAGTGTGTCCGAATTCCCATGCGGTTATATAAGAACCGGGGAATGCATGGAGACCAGGCATAGGGGTCATTAGTGCGTGAAAAGACAAGTGCCCGACTAGTTATGTTATATTACATGGTTAGTAAGAAACATCTTCCAGGGAGAATAGTTCTGTTAGGGGTTCCTTTCCCTAGGAGGCATGCCCTAAAGTGCATGCCCATTCTGCGAAAAAGATGCAGGAAAAAGCATCTGGGGGCGCATAAATAAATAAGTAAAAAGATCATCTTTTAGGTCACCGACTGAATATTCCCTTAAGAACGCTAGCTTTCGGCTTCACCCAGTCTGAGGTACACATCCGGCTGATCCGGCAGTAACAATCGCAGAGGTGCTCTCTTTACCGCCTAGCTGAATAATCGGGAACGTAGGGGTAAGCACAGGAGCGAGGCAACCCAGCTTGGCCAAAACTTAAGTCATATCGATGCATATAATGGTGAAATAAAAGGTACATGCGGAAGGGTCACACATGTGTTGGGCATGAAGCCCGTATAAATAAGCTTCTGGTAAAAGAAGCCCCCAGGTTTAATGAGTGCGAATAGCACGTCATTTGATGAGCCTTTAAAGGCTATAAGAGAAAGGAAGGGGAGAAGGAGAGAAATGTAAGACAGACATTATATAAAAAATGGACAGAGGAAGGAGACGAACACAGAGTCCGGCGCTAGGCATAGAATCTTCGGAGACGGGCTGCGTTCCATGGGTTCGGCTCGAGTCGGTTATCCGATGCATCTCGCAGGTGGTACGCTCCACCAGTCAGGACTTGGTTAATTATGAAGGGACCTTCCCACTTGGGCTTGAGTTTGTCCTTTTTCTTGTCTGGCAGGCGTAGAACTAATTCGCCAACGTTGTAATTTTTGGCCCGTACTTCTCTGCTTTGGTATCTTCGAGCCTGCTGTTGATAGAATGCATCACGCTCCTCCTCCAATGCGTCCAAACTGTCCTGCTGATCGAGCTCGGCTTCTCTTTCTTCGTACATGCGCACCCGAGGTGAGTCATGAATTATGTCGCAAGGCAAAACTGCCTCTACGCCGTACACCATAAAGAATGGTGTGTATCCGGTGGTGCGATTCGGCGTGGTCCGCAACCCCCAGAGTACGGAGTCGAGCTCCTCTACCCAGTGCGTGTTAGATTCCTTGAGGGACCGCACTAATCTGGGTTTGATGCCGCTCATGATAAGACCATTTGCACGTTCGACCTGGCCGTTAGTTTGTGGGTGATAGACGGAAGCATAATCGAGCTTGATGCCCATGTTTTTGCACCAGAGTTTTACTTCGTCGGCCGTAAAGTTCGTGCCGTTATCAGTGATGATGCTGTGGGGGATGCCATAACGGTGTACAACCCCGGATATAAAGTCTCTCACCGGTCCGGATTCGGCCGTCTTAACAGGCTTGGCTTCTATCCATTTGGTGAACTTATCCACCATGACCAGTAAGTATTTTTGCTTGTGGGTTCCGCCTTTAAGGGGTCCAACCATGTCAAGCCCCCAGACCGCGAAGGGCCAAGTGATGGGGATAGTTTGGAGGGCGGTGGGTGGCATATGGCTTTGGTTTGCAAAGAGCTGGCAACCGACGCATCGCTGGACTAAGTCCCGGGCCGTTGGCCAATAAAAGCCTGTACGGAAGGCCTTGCTTACAAGGGACCGGGCTACAGCGTGATGACCGCCGAGTCCGGCATGAATTTCAGCCAGGAGGTTCCGCCCTTCCTCTTCGGAGATGCACCTTTGAAGGACTCCGGTAGTGCTTTTCTTATAAAGCTCTCCCTTGTGGACTTTGTAGGCTTTGGATAGCCGCACTATGCAGCGTGCCTCATTTTGGTCCTCGGGGAGTTCCTACCTAGTAAGGTAGGCGAGGAATGGTTCTGTCCATGGGGCGATGATGGCCATTATTACGTGGGCTGAAGGTGTTATTTCATTAGCAGAGCCTCCGATTGTGTCAGAATGTTCGGTGTCGGGCAGTGCGGTTGGGTCCGGGCTGTTATTGTTCAGCTCCCCTTCCCATACTACGGATGGCTTGAACAGCCTTTCCAACAAGATGTTGGGGGGGGGGACTACATCGCGTTTTGCGCTGATGCGTGCCAGGACATCTGCCGCCTGATTATTTTCCCGGGCTATATGGTGAAATTCAAGCCCTTCGAACCGAGCTGACATTTTTAGGACGACGTTGCGGTAAGCTGCCATTTTTGGATCCTTGGCATCGAAGTCTCCATTTATTTGGGATATTGCGAGGTTCGAGTCCCCGCGCACCTCTAGGCGTTGAATGCCCATGGATACTGCCATCCGGAGACCATGTAAAAGGGCCTCATATTCGGCTGCATTGTTGGAGTCTATGTACATAATCTGGAGTACGTATTGAACTGTGTCTCCTGTGGGGGACATCAAAACGATGCCAGCCCCTAGTCTGGCCAACATCTTGGAGCCGTCGAAATGCATGATCCAATTTGAATATGTGCCGTACTCTTTAGGGAGTTCGGCCTCCGTCCATTCTGCGATGAAGTCGGCCAAAACTTGCGACTTGATGGCTCGCCGTGGCTTATAGGTTATGTCGAACGGGAGGAGCTCAATGGCCCATTTTGCAATCCGGCCCGTTGCCTCACGGTTGTTTATAATATCGTTAAGTGGTACTTCCGAGGCTACTGTTATTGAACACTCTTGAAAGTAGTGTCGTAGCTCCGGGATGCCATGAATGCCGCGTAAGCGATCTTTTGATAATGCGGGTACTGTGATTTGCACGGAGTGAGGACAGTGGACACATAATAGACCGGTTTTTGAAGGGGGAATTTGTGTCCGTCCGTTTCTCGTTCGACGACGAGCACTGCGCTTACAACCTGATGTGTTGCAGCAATGTACAATAGCATTGGTTCGCCAATGTTTGGTGCGGCCAGGACTGGGTTTGTTGTCAATATGGCTTTTATTCTGTCGAGTCCGGCCGTGGCTGCATCTGTCCATTCGAAGTGTTCGGTGCACCGAAGGAGGCGGTAAAGGGGTAGGGCCTTTTCTCCCAAGCGGGAGATAAAGCGGCTTAGAGCCGCCACGCATCTGGTTAACTTTTTTATTTGTTTGAGGTCCTTTGGGATATCCAATTGTGACAGAGCTCGGATCTTGGCTGGATTCGCTTCAATTCCTCTACCGGATACAATGAAGCCCAAGAGCTTTCCGGCTGGGACGCCGAAAATGCATTTTTCCGGGTTGAGCTTGATGTCGTATGTTCGGAGGTTATCAAATGTGAGCCTCAAGTCGTCTACTAGAGATTCGACATGTCTTGTTTTGACGACCACATCATCTACATATGCCTCCACTGTTTTGCCAATCTGGTTTGCCAGACATGTCTGAATCATGCGCTGATATGTTGCGCCGGCGTTTTTGAGCCCGAAGGGCATTGTGTTGAAGCAGAATGGGCCGTATGGTGTAATAAATGCCGTTGCGGCTTGGTCTGATTCTGCCATCTTGATTTGATGGTAGCCGGAATATGCGTCGAGGAAACACAACGAATCGTGTCCTGCGGTAGCGTTGATAATTTGATCGATGCGAGGGAGGGGGAAGGGATCCTTTGGGCAAGCCTTGTTAAGGTCTTTAAAATCAACACACAGGCGTCAGGATTTGTCCTTCTTTGGTACCATCACCAGGTTTGCTAGCCAGTCCGGATGTTTTATATCTCTGATGAATCCAGCCTCTAATAGCTTTGCTAGATCCTCTCCCATAGCCTGTCTCTTAGGTTCGGAAAAATGCCGAAGAGCTTGTTGGACAGGTTTGAATCCTTTTAGGATATTTAGGCTGTGCTCGGCCAGCCTACGTGGGATTCCTGGCATGTCTGAAGGGTGCCAGGCGAAAATGTCCCAGTTCTCTCGTAGGAACTCTCGCAGTGCGGCGTCTACATCAGGGTTTAACTGTGCCCCGATGGAAGCTGTTTTATTGGGGTCCGTTGGATCGACCTTGAATTTGACTATTTCATCCGCCGGTTTAAAGGAGGTGGACTTGGATCTTTTGTCGAGTACCACATCGTCCCTATTCACCGTAGAGCACAGTGCAGTCAGTTCCTTAGCCGCTAGGGCTTCGGATAGTGCCTCGAGGGCCAGTGCGGCTGTCTTGTTTTCGGCGTGGAGTGCTATGTCCGGATCACTAGCGAGAGTGATGATCCCTTTAGGCCCGGGCATCTTGAGCTTCATGTACCCGTAATGGGGTATTGCTTGGAAGATTGTAAACACTTCCCGCCCTAACAGAGCGTGATAACCACTGCTGAACGGAGCCACATGGAACGTGACCTCTTCGGACCTGTAATTATCCGGCGTGCCGAACACCACATCTAGTGTGATTTTTCCTGCACAGCGCGCTTCTCGACTGGGGATTATTCCTCTAAAGGTTGTGCTGCTTCACTCAATGCGGCTCTAGTCTATTTCTATTTATTGAAGGGTTTCCTCATAAATGAGGTTCAATCCACTGCCGCCATCCATGAGTACCTTGGTAAGACGAAAGCCGTCCACTATTGGACTGAGGACCAATGCGGCTGGTGCTCGGGCTGTTCGGAATTTAGGTTCATCACTGGCGTTAAAGGTATGGAACACCCTCGATGCGACTATATCTCCCACGTGTCGAGGCACGACTTAGAGGCATAATCGCATTGAAGGCATATGTCGCAAGTTAGGAAATCTTCACAACATCCCATGTAATATAGATAATAAAAGGGGAGATAACATAGTTGGCTTACACTCGCCATGACAATCAAGTACATAAATAACATTACATCATCCAAACACTCATGGCCCGACTACGACACCAAAATAAAAGATAACCCAACAAGCGACATGGTCCCGATCACCCCCAACTGGGCACCACTACTGATCATCAGGAAAGGAAACATAGTATCGTTGAGAGTCCTCGTCGAACTCCCACTTGAGCTCGAGCGTGTCACCTAGAGCGGAATCATCAGGCCCTGCATCTGGTGTAATAGTAATCTGTGAGCCATAGGGACTCAGCAATCTCGCACCCTCGCGATCAAGGCTATTTAAGCTAAATAGGTATGGCAAGGTAAATATGTGGAGCTGCAGCAAGTGACTAGCAAATATGGTGACTATCCTGTTCGCAAAAGAGAGTGAGAAGAGGAGGCAAAGCACGAGCGAGAAACTAGAGGACAACCTGCGCAAACATTACTCCAACACCGTGTCCACTTCCCGGACTCCGCCGAGAAGAGGCCATCACGGTAACACACTCTGTTGGGGATATTACCACTGGGCGTAAACCGGCTTACTTGGGCCGGGTTAACGTCATAGTGGTATAAGCAGGTGAAAGCCCAAGGCCTATAGTCGGTTTAGAATCTGTATCAGTAAAACCGACCTGATGTATAGCTTGTATTGTAAGTTAGGAATAGAGAGATACCGACCGGGATACGAATATGAACCGGCTGGGACTCTATGGACCGACGGGCGTCACCCGTGTATATAAGGGGACGACCCGGCGGCGGTTCAGGGGACAACCACAACTCGGGCCTAGGCGAAGCTTGTTTGCTCCCTAGCCATCGAGACCACATCAATTCTATCACAACTAGACGTAGGCTTTTACCTTCATCGAAGGGGCCGCACTAGTATAAACCCACGTGTCTTTGTGTCCGCTTTAACCCCTTCAAGTAAACTCGTAGCGATGGCTCCACGACTAAGTCCTTTCGCTAGGACATCTGCCGTGACAAATCCACGACAGTTGGCGCCCACCGTGGGGCTATCGCACGATGGTTTGGCAATCTTGGAGGGCAAGCTCAAAGGACTCGAAGGCTATGTTGTGGGCCGGATGACCAAGAGTTGTCGGGGCAGGATCTACATCGATGATGCAGGATGGGGTCCGGAGGCCGATTCAATTGAGTATGGTTACCGGGTCCCCTTTGGCAGCGTACACATCTTCATCGGCAAGATCGGTGAGCCTGGGCCTGAGCCGGACATCTACACCAACCCCGTCGAGACGGCTCAGCGTGCGAGCTTTACTCAGGTTAAACCGGCCATGAAGCGTGCCTTCGTTGGAGTCATCTACGGAGGAGGGCATGAGGACGAATCAGAGCGCGATAGCGAGACTGTCGTCTATTCTGGCGACGAGTCCTCGACCGGAGAGACCGAGTCGCTATACCGGATGCAAGACGATCAAGCTAGGGGTTGTTCCGATGGCGACAG
This sequence comes from Triticum aestivum, assembly GCF_018294505.1. Taxonomy (NCBI): domain Eukaryota; kingdom Viridiplantae; phylum Streptophyta; class Magnoliopsida; order Poales; family Poaceae; genus Triticum; species Triticum aestivum. The sequence continues at coordinate 175,863,973 of NC_057794.1, read as the reverse complement.
TATTCCGGACCCCCCAGGCCAGATCAACCGGGTTGGAATATTCATGGCTGGCACCCAGGCGGCGAATTATTCTTCGACTGCCGCAGCAATGCTCTCCGGATCCGCAGCGACAGCGGCAGCAGGGGCAGGAGGTCTTGTGCGCCCGCCGGTTCAAGTTCTATTTGATCTGTTTGACGCACTGGCCACGCTTATGGCAGAGGATGACCCGGCGGATCAAGATGCTCATAATGCAGAAATCGCGAAGGTGAGAGAGCAGATCGTGCAAGCCAAAGCGGATCTGGCAGCAGAAAAAGACCGGATGGCCGCAGAGCGGGCCACTTTGGACGCATAGGCCTATAAACTCATGCTTGACTAGAATGCATCACAGGAGGTTTTAAAGCGAAAGCACAGATCACGCCTGCCGCTAGGGTTTGACCCTCGAAATCTCTTTCACACTCTGGGAGCTGGACCCAGTAATCCACCACGGTACCAGGAGACAAACCGAATTGAGGCGCCAGGGCCAGGAGCGACGGTCCAACCTCGCGTGAGGGAGCCCCCTCAACAAAATACTGCGATGCCTCCACCGGTGCAGACGCCCCCGGGTCATTATTCGAATCCTATGGACAACCTTGTTGCGGCCGCAGCACGGTTAGAGGCCATCCCGGTCAAAGGGGATTCTCCGCAAGCAGTAGAAACGCGCCGGGTTAAGGAGCTTCTCCGGACCGCGCTGATGCAGCAGGAGGCATACTCATACAGCCGTGATCGGATTCATTCTACGCCCCGTCCGAGCCGGAGTTACAGCAGGCGCATAGATGAACCGGCCATATCAAGCAACACGCACGGCCGTGAAGCGGCCCGTGGCGATGACCCGGCGGGTGGTGTTGTCGATGCTCGGGATGCGGTGAACCGGGCCCGGGCACAAAGGGAGGCCGAGTTAGCAGCACAGGATAATGCGGGCCAACTTACACCGGTTCGCTCTGCCACCTTTGCCGGACCAGGAATCACATCCGCTCTGGGAGTGCCTTGCTTGATCCCTGCTTTGCGTAGTGTGCGCCTGCCTAAGGATTTCAAGGGCCCACGCAAGGTGCCGAATTATACCGCTGATTTACCCCCTGAACCATGGATAGAGAGTTATGAGATGGCCATGGAAATGCTGGATGTGGATGAGGCTGCATGTGCCAAATATTTCACCATGATGCTCGAAGGCACGGCTCGTACTTGGTTAAAGAGCCTACCGCCCAATTCTATCAGCTCTTGGGCCCAGTTGCGGAGCCGGTTTATACAGAATTTCAAGGATACATGTAAGCAGCCCAAGTCCATAGTAGACCTGGCGGCTTGTGTCCAGGAAGAAGGAGAGTCAACGACCCACTGGGTGCGTCGCATTTCGGAAATTTTGCACTCGTCTGACAGGATTAATGCTGACTCTGCGGTCTTAACTCTGGAAGGCAACTGCCGGTTTGAGCCTCTAAAATTGAAACTGGGACGCATGAAGCGACTCTGTAATGACATGGGAACCCTCATGGCTGCCCTAGTGAAGTATGCCGATTCGGACAGTACCAAGGATCCCGAGCTTAATGATAATGAAGCAGGGAAGGGAAAGAAGGATAGCAGCTCCAGACAGCAGCAGAATAAACTAGTGGGTCATGGAAACGGAGGCAAGCGCAAGGCGGACGGCAGCGTGGACTTTGTGGCTAACACTAATGCACAGGACAGGGGGCAGCGGCGCAGAGGTAAACCGGCAAATCATAACGGGGCTCCCAATCCTAGTGCAAGCCGTTTGAACTATTTGTTGAATCAGCCTTGCCCAAAGCACGGGACGAAGGAGGCACCGGCTAGCCATCTTTGGAAAGATTGCTACATCATGCAGGAGTTCAAGAACTCTAATGCTTTCCGGTATGATCACGGATCAGGGGGCGGTTCAGGATCCGGTTTCAGCGGGCCGGATCACGATGGGGTCTCCGGTTCAGGACGTAATCAGGGCGGTCACAACTACCAGAATAATCAGAACAACCAGCAGCAGCAGCAGCAGTCAGGCTATCAGAGCCAGCAGCAGCAGCAGCCGTCGGGCTATCAGAGCCAGCCAAAGCAGTTGAGCAATGGGCAGTACCATGTCTTCACAACGGGCTTGGATAAGCGTGACCGAAAACTCCACCAACGAGCGGTAAATTCTGTTGAACCGGCCTTACCGCGTTACTTACGCTGGTTAGAGCAGCCCATCGTGTGGAGCAGAGAAGATCACCCGCTCCAGGTTGATAATCCGAGTCAGTTAGCATTAGTGGTGGACCCTCAGGTGGGGGGTTATAAATTCACCAAGGTACTCATGGATGGAGGAAGCAGTATTAACATACTGTATTATGAGACATTCAGGCGCATGGGACTAACTGACAAGGATCTCAGACCGTCAAATACGGTGTTCCATGGTGTTGTGCCAGGCAAATCTGCATATCCTGTTGGTAAAATAGCTCTAGATGTGACTTTTGGAGACGAGCATGACTCCCGGTCGGAAAAATTGAGCTTCGAAGTGGTGAAGATCCAAAGCCCGTATCACGCTTTGTTTGGGCGACCGGCTTATGCCAAATTCATGGCGCGGCCTTGTTATATCTACTTACAGCTCAAGATGCCGGGTTACAAGGGGACGATAACGGTTCACGGGAACCGTCGGATCGCTTTGGAATGTGAAGAGGGTGATGCGGCTTGCGCAGAGTCAGTCTGTGCCACGGAAGAGTTGAAGTATTATAAGGACAATGTCGATCCGGCGGATATGACCCCTTTAAAGAAGCCAACTACAGAGCATGATTCAGATCTGAAGTTCAAATCGGCAGCTGAGACCAAGCTTGTTGACTTCGTGCCCGGCGATTCATCCAAGCAGTTCACTATCAGTGCCAACCTGGATCCCAAATAGGAAAGCGCGCTCATCGAGTTCATCCGTGAGAATCGGGACATTTTTGCATGGAAGCCATCTGACATGCCAGGTGTACCGAGGGAACTCGCTGAGCACACTCTTAATGTGGATCCTAAATATAAACCGGTGAAACAGTTCCTCCGCCGGTTTAACGAAGAAAGACGCAAAGCCATTGGAGAGGAAGTGGCCTGGCTTTTAGCAGCTGGTTTTATTATTGAGGTGTTCCATCCAGAGTGGCTTGCTAATCCGGTGCTAGTTCTTAAGAAAAACGGCACTTGGCGTATGTGTGTGGATTATACAGATCTTAACAAAGCCTGTCCTGCAGACCCTTTTGCCCTCCCCCGTATTGATCAGATCATTGATGCCACGGCGGGTTGTGAGCGTTTGAGTTTTTTGGATGCATACTCTGGATATCATCAGATCAAGATGGCGGTTAAGGACCAGGAGAAAACAACATTCATCACTCCCTTTGGAGCCTTCTGTTATGTATCTATGCCCTTCGGGCTCAAGAGTGCCCAAGCCACCTATCAACGGTGTGTACAGAATTGCCTGCATGAGCAGATCGGCCGCAATGTGCACGCATATGTAGATGACATTGTAGTAAAATCAAGGCAGAAGGAGACACTAGTGGATGATTTAAAGGAGACCTTTGACAACTTGCGAGCTTACAGGATGATGCTTAATCCGGCCAAGTGTGTTTTCGGTGTTCCAACAGGCAAGTTGCTGGGTTTCTTGGTGTCTAACAGAGGAATTGAGGCTAACCCGGAGAAGATTACGGCTATTACATCTCTGGCTAAACCGGAGTGTATCAACGATGTTCAGCGTTTGGCGGGCCGAATCGCTGCGCTGAGCCGGTTTATCAGCCGCCTCGGGGAGAAGGCTATCCCTTTGTACCAACTGCTGAGGAAGACAGACAATTTCGTCTGGAGTACAACTGCTGACGAGGCATTTGAGGATTTGAAGCGGCAGTTAGCCAATCCGTCTGTTCTTGCAGCTCCAGTCGACAAGGAGCCACTATTATTATACGTAGCGGCTAATGCTCGGGCAGTTAGTGTGGCTATTGTGGTAGAGCGCAAAGAGGCAGGCAAGGAATATCCGGTTCAGCGGCCGGTTTATTATATCAGTGAGGTGCTGATTGAGTCCAAGCAAAGGTATCCGCATTGGCAGAAGCTGGTCTATGGTGTTTTTATGGCCAGTCGAAAATTGAAGCAGTATTTTCAAGGGCACCCCATCACAGTGGTCAGTTCAGCTCCCTTGGGTGATATTATACAGAATCGGGAGGCGACTGGCCGGATTGCCAAGTGGGCTATAGAGCTGGGGCCACACGGTCTGAAGTATGTGCCTCGGACGGCCGTGAAGTCTCAAGCACTTGTTGATTTCATCAATGATTGGACGGAATTACAGGCACCAGAGGAGAAGCCGGATCACACATATTGGACTATTCATTTTGATGGGTCCAGGCAATTGGAAGGCTCGGGGGCTGGAGTCGTATTAACTTCCCCGCGAGGTGATAAGTTTTGTTATGTTCTCCGCTTAATGTTCCCTTGTACTAATAATGCAGCTGAGTATGAAGCCTTGCTCCATGGTCTGCGGATGGCTAAAGAGATGAATTTAAGCCGGGTCAAGTGTTTTGGTGACTCAGACCTAGTGGCTCAACAGGTGTCTGGCACTTGGGATTCTAAGGACCCGCTCATGGCTGCGTATCGTCGGGAAGTGGATAATATTGCAGGTTGTTTCAAGGGTTATCAAGTGGATCATGTGGACCGTCAGAAGAATGAAGCGGCGGATGCTTTAAGCCAGTTGGGCTCTCAGCGTAAACCGGTCCCGCCTAACGTCTTTTTGGATGTGTTGCACAATCCGTCAGTCAAGCTCCCAGGTGAAGCGGATTTGGCCATTCCTGATCCGGAGTCCCAATTGGTGGCAGCCCTGCGTGTTATTCCGGATTGGACAGTTCCTTATCTTGCGTACATGACAAGGCGGGAGCTGCCAGAGGATGAGATTCTGGCCAAGCAGATAGTCCGGCGATCCAAGTCTATGACGATTGTCAATGGTGAATTACATCATTGCAGTGTATCAGGGGCGTTTCAACGTTGTGTCTCTCCTGAAGAAGGCTGTGAAATCTTAAGAGAAATCCATGAAGGGAATTGTGGGCACCACGCCGGTTCAAAGTCTCTGGTTGCAAAGGCGTTTCGTCATGGGTTCTACTGGTTGACAACTCATGCTGACGCGGAGGACTTGGTTAAACGGTGTGATGGATGTCAGAAATTTTCAAGGCATGCTCATGTGCCGGCTCAGGAGTTGAGGATGATCCCAATAACATGGCCGTTTGCAACTTGGGGGCTAGACATGGTTGGACCTTTTAAAAGATCCAAGGATAAGAAAACTCACCTTTTGGTGGCAGTTGACAAATTTACCAAGTGGGTTGAAGCGGAGCCTGTCAGCAAGTGTGATGCAGCAACAGCGGTACAGTTCATCAAGAAGGTGATTTTCCGGTTTGGTTTTCCACACAGTATCATTACTGATAATGGTACCAATTTATCCAAGGGTGCTATGAAGGAGTTCTGTGAACGTGAACACATCCGACTTGATGTGTCGTCAGTAGCACACCCCCAGTCCAATGGACAGGCAGAACGAGCTAATCAGGAAATCTTGTGAGGCATCAAACCCCGGCTTTTGGTCCCATTGCAAAGAACACCAGGATGTTGGGTTGAAGAGCTGCCATCTGTATTATGGAGTATCAATACTACGCCAAACCGGTCCACAGGATACACGCCGTTTTTCATGGTCTATGGAGTAGAGGCGGTTCTCCCTAGTGACATCCGGCACGATTCGCCTCGTGTGGCAGCTTATGTTGAGGCAGATAATGAGACAACACGACAAGATGCTTTGGACCTATTGGATGAAGAGCATGATATAGCGGCTGCCCGTTCGGCGATTTACCAGCAAGATCTTCGTCGCTATCACAGTCGCCGGGTTAGAACCAGAACTTTTCAAGAAGGAGATTTGGTGCTTCGATTCATCCAAGATCAAACGGATATGCACAAGTTATCCCCACCTTGGGAGGGACCTTTCGTAGTCAGCAAGAATCTGCACAACGGGTCGTATTATCTGATTGATATTCGAGAGCATCAAGACTCACGTACATCAGAAGAGGAGACCAACAGATCGTGGAATATAGCTCATCTTCGGCCTTACTATACTTGAGCCATTGGCTCTATTTATGTACATATCATGACAATGTATATATTATCTTTGATATATCAAACCGGAGCCTCAGCCGAAGCGGGGTCTCTGTCTTTCTCATCATGCGAGGTTACACGGAGTGGTTCTGTCTAAAGCGGCCTCCGGTTTACCCTTTGACATTTGTTTTATATCACTGGGGGCTTTGGTCGTGTCCGAACCAACGAACACCCTTTGATAGGCGACAGCCACCAGATCATTTGGGGACTGAGTCAAGTTTGAACCAGTAATGCCTCTTGGTCGGCCTAAGGCCACAATATCACTGGGGGCTTTGGTCGTGTCCGAACCAACGAACACCCTTTGATAGGCGACAGCCACCAGATCATTTGGGGACTATGTCACGTTTGAACCAGTAATGCCTTTTGGTCGGCCTAAGGCCACAAAATCACTTGGGAGCATGGTCGGGCCCTAGCCATTGCTACGCCTCTTGATTTGGCATATATGCCACGAGTCATTTGGGGACCTGGCTGACTTGAATCATTGTCGCCCCTATTGGGGGCTTTGATCCTTTCCGACCATGGTAATGCCATCTGAACAGCTTAATAGCATATTTTTGCGAATGGTTTTTATCATTACTTTCGTTTCCATCTTGTTTTCATGGTTTGTTCGTTTTTTGTTTTTGCTGGATTTCTTTATGTCGACAAGTATATTTTTTCCGGTTCAGCCAATGATTTTTGATCCCCCTTCTAATCTGGAGGAGTCTCCCGGTTTACCTTTTCCCTGTTACACTCATGGAATAACCAGGGGGCTTGTATTAAGTCAGCACGGTTTGTACGGGGGCTACTTTCTCCTTTTTTTTGACGGTATTGGTTTATAAAACCACCGCTTCAGGCTTGGGTAAACCAGCTTTATACCCAAACATGGAAGGTATTTGTGTATCATGTGTTTGTTATATTTCTGATACACATATCAAGATCATAATCCGGCTGCGGTATAACCGCTACCGAAGTTCAAATTTTTTCTGATTGCAGGAAATATGAATTAAAGTTTTCAAGCAAAAGCTTTAGTACTTACGCACGAAGGCATATCCCAGGCAGAAGTTTTCACTATCCTATTACAAGGCAGCATGGTGCCCAAACAAAATCGTTGTTTCTGTAGAAGGATGTTTCAAATAGCACTTCAAACCGGCTTCCGGTTCAAGCTTGCTCCTCGTCCTCCGCCGCTTCAGCTTCCTCGTCTCTACCCATTGGCTGGAAATCAACTGTGGTCCAGTCGATTCCCATTAAAGCTTGGAAAACAGCTTCTTCATGGATCAGGGAAGACGGTTCAATATCAGGGGCGTAAGTGTGCTTACGGATTGGAGGAATCAGATTCTCCGCTTCAACAGTTGGGGCAGGCACTCGCTTGTTTTGATCATTGTATTGCGCTTGATAATGCGTCAAATCCGCCTCTTCAGCTAGCTGGCAAGCCAGAGGGCGCACTGCACGGTTTATAGCCCTTAAATCTTCTTCGTCGAACTCAGAGCCGTCTTCTTTCAGACTGGGATAGCCTTGAGCTGCTTCCACAGGATCAAAGTCGGGCACCCATGCCTTTGCCCGGATTAAGGCATTGATGGCTCCGGTTCGGGCAGCGGATTTTTTCAGCTCCTCAATCCGGGCTGGAAGCATTGACAACTTGCTAAGAGTGTCCTGGATTAAAGAGGGCGCCGGATTGTTGTGGGAAGCTGTGCTGATGATCCGTTGGGCTCCAGTGTACAATTGTTCTATCAAGGTGTAGGCAGCTTTCAGTTTCTTTCGAACATCATTTCCTAAGTGCCCAATACGTGTGCCTACAAAAGGATTGGAATGGTCTCAAACCCGACTTATGATACAACAGATTCAAATTTATTATAGAAGTTATAAGGAGCTTACCAAAGATAGCAGCAGTCATGGAGTGTATTTGCCGCTGTACGGCCGTCAGTTCATCTACCACCGGTTTAAGGGCCGCTTCAGCATTTTCTACTCTTTTGGTTAAACCGGCCTTATCAGTGGCCCAGTCAGCTCGCTCTTTCTTGAAATTTTTCTTCAGCCGTTCAGCAGTGTTCAAAGCGCTGGTTAATTCTTCCTTGGCTTTATCTGTTTCAGCTTGCTGGGTCTTCAGGGCCTCCTGCAAATCGGCAATTCGGTCCTCCTTGATTTTAATCTCAGCCTGCATACAGATGACATTTTAAAATTTTTCATAGTCAAGACAAGAAATTGAAGTACCAACCACATAAACAAAGTTATATGCCTGATACTTGGGGGCTAATGTATCTTCAATTTTTTTTGTATATTGCTCAACTACAAAGTCCCAAGCTCAATACAAGTATTCAACTTGGCACTTGGGGGCTAATGGCTATTTGATCAAGTTCTGCTTTAAGGACAGCTTTTTAGCCCTGGTTTGATTATGCTAAACCGGCCCTCGAGGGTTATACCGATGGATTTCAATAATTATATATTCAGGATCAAGTCCCGGTTTGACCAAGGTCACAAACCGGCCCTTGGGGGCTACCGGGAGGAATGCAAGAGCAGAAGAGAAAGAAGGAATTTACCTCAAATTTATCCCTCATCATTTTGACCAGGCCAGCTTCACAGTCACGGCTAGTGTAAAGCCGGTTTAAATAGCCAGAATGAAGATCTTGCACATTCAGAGCGGCATATGTTTCCAATTCGACATCCCATTTTCCTTTATTCAAAGAGGAAGAATCCTCTTTGATGGTATGCCTGGTAAGAGTGGCAGGATTCCCGGGTTCAGAACGGCCTACACCGGTAATCACAACCTCATCATCTTTTGATTCGCCGGTTTGGGTTGGTGCGGCCGTTTTGTCAGCAGGAGTGTAGGATTTTTCAATCTGGACAGAACTGGCAGGCGGATCAGCAGACGCTGGAGCATTAGTAAGACCTTCTTCAGGGATAATGTCATCTTGCAGAGGAGGATCATTGGGGATATGTTCAGAAATAAACACTTCATGATCCGGCGCTTGGTCATGTTCCGGGGCCACATTTTCTTCAGCCGCTTTATCCAGGCGGGCTTTCTTGCTTGGTTTCGGTTTAGCCCTGGAAGAAAAGATAAAAATTAAGGAAAAGTGTAAACCATTGCGCAGCATACTGGAAGCATATGATCGGTTGAACTTACCCAGCAACTGTTTTCAAAGGTGGTAGCTGGGTGGCTGACGATTCACCAGATGAGGAATGAGAAGTGACCTGATAATCGGAGTCGGATGGATTAAGTGGTTGACGGAAGAAACCCGCTTTACAATTTAAATCAATAAAAAGGTCGGAGACCTCGGAGCGGCGTTTTCGAACTGGACTGTTTGGTAAACCGGCAGAGGTAACTACCTGGCCACTGTGCCGAGTTGTGCGGCGAGCTTCGTGTTGCTGGGTCTTCATAAGAAATTGGGAATCCAGATAAGCAAGAGGATGAGAAAATTTAACTTTCCGGTTTGCCCGGCGAAATTTTGGCAAAGGCAAGATTTCTGAATCGGAAGAGAGAATGGTTACCTCAACGAAAGCCGCATTGCTGGCTTCAACATCATCCTGACAAACATCATCATCAATAAGGCGTGTAAAAAGTCAGCCAAGTGAATCAAGTTCTATCTCAAGATCCGGTTTACCCACATCATCATCAATGGCCGGGTCAGACGAAGCGGTGGTTTTTCTCTTATGAGCTGGTTTCTTCACAACCTTGGTCTTGGGCCGGGTTGGCCGTCCTGCCTTTTCCGTTTTGTCTTGAGGAAGTTTCTTACTCCAGAACGGATTATCACCCTGGATCAGCAGCAATTAAAATGTTAAACATATAAAATAGTAACTCGGATCAACAATAAAGCAATTGAAATATTACCGCTGGCGGTTTGTTGGTGCTGCAATACGGAAGCAGACCGGTTTGAGCACAGAGGTGCTCCGGTTCATTCAGCATCTTCTTCACAGATTCTGTGACTTCATCCTCAGGGAGTTGGATTTTAGTGTGTCGGAGTGGGTCATCGACACTATCAGTATACTCACACATCAAATTTGGGCGCCGGCTTAGAGGCAAAATACTCCATGATATCCAGCAGCGTGCAAGGTCTATTCCTGTTAAACTGTTGGCCATGAAGGCCCGGAGCTTGGACAGTTGAGGAGCATATTTAATTCTCTCCTTGGCGTTTAGCCTTTGTGGAAAGGGGTGAGTGTTGCTGAGCCGTTCTGGACGGAAGCCAGGCAAGGGATGTTCGTTGTCAGGAGATGTATCCTTGCAATAAAACCAAGTTACGTTCCATTCCTTGGGGTGAGTATGGAGTTTGACGTGAGGGTAGGTGATTTCTTTCCTCTTCTGAATGGCCATACCGCCCAGTTTGGTATTAGGGCCGTCAGTGAATTCAGTACGACGGTTCAGATGAAAGAGGTCTCTGAATAACTCGACGGAAGGCTCCTCTTGAAGGTATGCCTCAGAAAGTACTTGAAAGTGACATAGGTTGGTGACGGAGTTGGGGCCAATATCCTGTGGACGGAGTTGAAAGTTGGCTAACACGTCCCGATAAAATTTGGAGCCGGGCGGTTTGAAGCCCCGGGCCATATGATCTGTGAAGACCACGACCTCTCCTTCCTGGGGTGTAGGAGGACATTCATCTCCAGGAACCCTCCAATGAATCGTGTCTTTGCTATCCAAAGCACCAATCAGGACTAGGTCGTTCAGCTATGATTCTGTGACACGGGAGGGAACCCAATTGCACTCGTACACTTGTTTGGCCATGACAAGATCTACAAGGAATAAATGATTCGGTTCAAGCATATGCCGGATAAAATGATGGTGATCTAATTACGGTAAACCGGAGGCAGTACCATAAACCGGTCTTCTACAACGCAGCATCAGATGGATTCTGGCGGTTCAACCAGGGGACTAATGATATATATACTGGTCTAGCTATTTTTTCTCTATGGTGAAGTTAAACCGCCTGGCCTAAGTATCGGAAGCAATCGAAACTATGGATAACTAGTTATGCAGAAACAAGTTTCACAAAGTTATGTTACAGCCACGGATCTACAGCAAGCTCATAAAAAACAGGAAGTATTTTGAAGACTAAGACGGAAACAGAAGTGAACCATTGAGTGGATAGATGCGGGAGATCTATAAGTCTGGATGAGAAATGGTAAGCGGATGCTAAAGGGATCGCTACTAAACACAGCAAGAGTTCACGGATGCATTCAAGATCAGAGAGCAGCTATGAACGCGCGATGAACATAGCAGGAACATGGAACCCTAAGAATAGATCTAGGTTAAGAGGGAGAGAGAACTTACCAGGAACGGAGAGGATGCGGAAAGACGCCGCGACACTCTGGTACGTGCAGGTTGATGCAGCGGCCTGAGACGAGGCAGAGGTCGACGATGGTGGCGGAGCTCCAAGGCCGGCGATGTAAGGAAGAAGAAGAAGAAGGGACGAAGGGGAAGAAGAAGGAAATGACCCTTCGGTCTTATTTATAAGGCAACTGAGCTAGGTCAAATGCGCGAATCCAGGAGCTGTCATTAAGAGGGCGTTATGAATTTCATAATGACGTCATGCCGGTTTATAGTAGCCAAAACTGATGACGTCATGCCGGTTTACAGTGACCAAAAATGACGACGACATGGAGATTTGCCAATTAACAGAAGACATCCAAGACGCAAGATGGTGTGAAGGATTGACATGAACTAGTTCAAATCAATCTGGGGCCTAATGTTGGGGATATTACCACTGGGCGTAAACCGGCTTACTTGGGTCGGGTTAACGTCATAGTGGTATAAGCAGGTGAAAGCCCAAGGCCTATAGTCGGTTTAGAATCTGTATCAGTAAAACCGACCTGATCTATAGCTTGTATTGTAAGTTAGGAATAGAGAGATACCGACCGGGATACGAATATGAACCGGCTCAATGCGGCTTCTAGTCTATTTCTATTTATTGAAGGGTTTCCTCATAAATGAGGTTCAATCCACTGCCGCCATCCATGAGTACCTTGGTAAGACGAAAGCCGTCCACTATTGGACTGAGGACCAATGCGGCTGGTGCTCGGGCTGTTCGGAATTTAGGTTCATCACTGGCGTTAAAGGTATGGAACACCCTCGATGCGACTATATCTCCCACGTGTCGAGGCACGACTTAGAGGCATAATCGCATTGAAGGCATATGTCGCAAGTTAGGAAATCTTCACAACATCCCATGTAATATAGATAATAAAAGGGGAGATAACATAGTTGGCTTACACTCGCCATGACAATCAAGTACATAAATAACATTACATCATCCAAACACTCATGGCCCGACTACGACACCAAAATAAAAGATAACCCAACAAGCGACATGGTCCCGATCACCCCCAACTGGGCACCACTACTGATCATCAGGAAAGGAAACATAGTATCGTTGAGAGTCCTCGTCGAACTCCCACTTGAGCTCGAGCGTGTCACCTAGAGCGGAATCATCAGGCCCTGCATCTGGTGTAATAGTAATCTGTGAGCCATAGGGACTCAGCAATCTCGCACCCTCGCGATCAAGGCTATTTAAGCTAAATAGGTATGGCAAGGTAAATATGTGGAGCTGCAGCAAGTGACTAGCAAATATGGTGACTATCCTGTTCGCAAAAGAGAGTGAGAAGAGGAGGCAAAGCACGAGCGAGAAACTAGAGGACAACCTGCGCAAACATTACTCCAACACCGTGTCCACTTCCCGGACTCCGCCGAGAAGAGGCCATCACGGTAACACACTCTGTTGGGGATATTACCACTGGGCGTAAACCGGCTTACTTGGGCCGGGTTAACGTCATAGTGGTATAAGCAGGTGAAAGCCCAAGGCCTATAGTCGGTTTAGAATCTGTATCAGTAAAACCGACCTGATGTATAGCTTGTATTGTAAGTTAGGAATAGAGAGATACCGACCGGGATACGAATATGAACCGGCTGGGACTCTATGGACCGACGGGCGTCACCCGTGTATATAAGGGGACGACCCGGCGGCGGTTCAGGGGACAACCACAACTCGGGCCTAGGCGAAGCTTGTTTGCTCCCTAGCCATCGAGACCACATCAATTCTATCACAACTAGACGTAGGCTTTTACCTTCATCGAAGGGGCCGAACTAGTATAAACCCACGTGTCTTTGTGTCCGCTTTAACCCCTTCAAGTAAACTCGTAGCGATGGCTCCACGACTAAGTCCTTTCGCTAGGACATCTGCCGTGACAAATCCATGACACACTCAGTTGATTCATTTTAGTTAAGTTAAGGTTCAAGTTATCTACAACCGGACATTAACAAATTCCCATCTGCCCATAACCGCGGGCATGGCTTTCGAAAGTTCAAATCCCTGCAGGGGAGTCCCAACTTAGCCCATGACAAGCTCTCATGGTCAACGAAGGAATAGACCTCCTCCCGAGACGTTCCGATCAGACTCGGTATCTTGGTTCTTCAAGACACTTCGACAGGTTAAAACAAGACCAGCAACACCGCCCGAATGTGCCGACAAATCCCGATAGGAGCTGCACATATCTCGTTCTCAGGGCACACTCAGATGAGACTAGCTACGAGTAAAACCAACCCTCAAGTTTTGCCGAGGTGGCCCCGCAGGCA
>NC_057794.1:175847608-175850167 GCF_018294505.1 Triticum aestivum | reverse complement strand
AAAAGAGGCTAGGTGGCAAATGGTAAAACCAAGGTTGGGCATTGCTGGAAAAGCTTTAATCAAGGTGAACTATCAAGGGGTTCCCATTATAACCCAACCGCGTAAGGAACGCAAAATCCGGGAACATAACACCGATATGACGGAAACTAGGGCGGCAAGAGTGGAACAAAACACTAGGCGAGAGGCCGAGCCTTCCACCCTTTACCAAGTATATAGATGCATTAAGATAACATGGCAATATAATGATATCCCAACAAGTAAATAAATGTTCCAACAAGGAACGGCCTCCAATCTTCACCTGCAACTAGCAACGCTATAAGAGGGGCTGAGCAAAGCGGTAACATAGCCAATCAACGGTTTGCTAGGACATGGTGGGTTTGAGGTTTGACATGGCAATTTTGGAGGCTTGAAAGAAAGTGGTAGACATATTAGCATTGGCATAGCAAAAGAGCGAGCAATCTAGCATAGCAAAGATAGTAGTGATTTCGAGGGTATGATCATCTTGCCTGCAAAGTTGTCAGAGTTGACTAGATCCTCGAAAGCAAACTCAACGGGCTCCTCGTTAGCGAACTCGTCTCCCGGCTCTACCCAAACAAGACAAACAAGCAAACGGAACACAATCAACCACGTGCAAGGATCAAACAATATGATGCAAGGATGGTATGCTATGCGGGATGCGATGAGGGGTGCATATGCAAGATTTGGCAAGGGATGCATGAACCTGGCCTCAACTTGGAAATCCAAGTGTGCCACTGGAAATATGAGATGAAATCGCTTGAAAATGATATAAAGAACATCGGAATCGGAGTTACAGTTTGGAAATGGCAAGCAATTCAAATATGACCACATTCTGCGATTTACAGCAAGTAGCCATCTAAATGCAATGAGATGAACATGCTACAGCACCCAAACATGACAACCAAATACAAGGCAGTGATGCATTCATGATGCTTAACAAAAATCTAGCACTGAGCTACGGCCAATTCATCCATTAACAGGTTCAAACAAGCATGGCAAAAATGCATATGGTAAACAGATCTCAGACTTAGTGAAATTAACACTTGTCTGCAATTTCAGATCAGGTAGCACACTCCGGAGCAACAAAACTACATGCTACAGGACCTGAACATGGCAAAGTAAAGCATGGCATGGAGCTACTCAAAGAGCTTAACAAAAGTCCCTTAGTGACCTTGAGCCAAAAGGGATCAGAAAATACAATTGCAAGCATGTGAACATGGCAAAAACATAATCAGTTCTCAGACTTTGTGAAAACTGGAGCATGCTGAAAACAGATATCAAGTAGGCATGTTTACGAGCTCGATGCACTCACTACGGAGCAAGTCATGATAATCTAAGCATACACCCATCAAGAATACACAAAATGCAAGCTAGACATGGCAAGAACAATAACATAGCATGCACGGATCAACTACAACATTATCGGCAAAATCGCTAACAAGTAGACAATCTGCCCAGATTCACGAAGTAGCAAAAGTAGAGCTCGATTGACTCAAGCTAGGGTGCTCCATAATTGCAAACAAAGACATGGATGGATAGAGCACTACAAGATTAACAAAACATCCTTACTGATCATCCTTAAAAGAGGCACGGATCACTAGGAAACAACATGAACATATGGCCATATGAGATAAACAGCTCAAGGACTTAGTGGAAATGCTAAGTCCCTGAAATCAGCATTACCAAGTGCCTCACTTTGCAAGCTTGTGCTAGTCACCACACACATCACAAAAATACATGGATTGCACCTCTGGAAAGATGGCAAAACACTTAACAAAACATATGTAGAGCTCATGGGCATATCATGCACACAATAAACATGGCAAAAATGACAAATATCTAAATGGAGCAGCAGATTTGGCAACTTATCTCAAGTAGCCCTCTTCTAACAGCATTTCGGGCATTAAGATGAACTCAAATGAAAATGATGCAATGAGATGAAATGATCTACTCTCCGAGACGAACATTTTGATATGCTATATGCATGAATCGGAGCTACGGATGCAAAGTTATGATGCGATGAACATGTGCATATCAATCTGGGAATTTCGAGGACTTAGTGGAAATTTCACCTCCGCGAAAAGTCAACGCGGGACGGAGGGATCCGGGACGAGGAGATCCGGGACGCGGGGGCGGTGTTTGGTCCGTCTCCTGGTGGATCTCATCCATCTTCGTCTCCGGCGAGCTCGAGGAAGTTCGGCGAGGTCAGAGTTGGCCGGAGTTGGCGATTCCGGGCCGAATCTGGCCGGATCTCGACGAGGGCGGTGCGGGCAGGCTTGCCGGCGACAAGGCGGCGGCCGGAGCGGGGTATAGGTGGCGGAGGGTCGCCGGCCGGTGGGAGGAGCTGGAGCTCCGGCGAGCAAGGATGGCGGCGGTGACCGACGGAAAACCGCGGCGGGGCGGCGGCGCTCGGAGGCGGCCGGACGCGCGGGCGGCTTGGGCAGCCGCGGGTGACGCGCGGGCCGCGCGGGCCGGCGGCGGGCGCAGAGGAGAGAGAGAGGGAGGAGGTCGGCTGACATGGCGGCGCACTGTTGGAGGAGA